>NW_009925822.1:0-56276 GCF_000696875.1 Nestor notabilis | reverse complement strand
AGAGGCTATTTGACAGTGGAAGTTCTGTTTCATGAAGTGGATGCATAAGAGGCTTTCTGCAGATGGGTTTGCCCCCTGCCCTCTCCTCAGCCAGTGTCTATTCAGCTGAAGGCTGGTTCTTACAAGTTACAGATCCATTTAATGCTTACCCAGTAACTCTGGTTTCTTTCCTGACAGGATCTGGTAGAAGATGTGATAGTCTCTTTCACCAGGTTGCTGGAAAATCACTCGAGATTTCTCCAATAAATCTAGTTGCACAAACGAAAATTCAGTGAGTAAGGCCCTCCAAACTTTCAGATGAGCAATTGTATTTTTTAAAAGGAGAAAGTTTGCTGCTTACAGATCTCAATATCAGCAGATGACAGCTTTCCTGTGGTTCCAAAATGGATTCGGATAAATTTACCCTAATTCACACAGAAGAATATTCTAATTAGTGCATATAATATACACAGAGAGAAACAAAGGATGCTGCTTGAAGGCAATCATTTGGCCCAAAGAATCAGCTTATGCTAACTCCTTGGTTTTGCACAGGCAGATTTTCAAAGAGAAATATCAAACAATGATACTACACTTTTCCAAGCCTAAATCTGTACATACAGCTATGTAATCAGCTTGTGGGGAAAGGATAACAGTGTACTAATCTGCCATGCTAAGATATGGGAATGTACCTAGCTTCCAGTTTCATGATGCAGCTTTACTGTAACGCTGGACTCAGAGCAATAAGCCTGGGTGTAAGACACACAGGCTCCTTTTTTGACTCCTCATTTCCAGTCCTAACTTACATGCAATTACTTATGTCAGAAAGGTGCTGTGATTTTACACTGCTTTGCCCATTAAATTTGCATATTCATCCCCCCCAAACTCATAAAAAATGAGTAGTTTTCTTTTAACTTCCTATATTCAAACACATCAAATTTTAAAATAATTAATTTCCGTTCCAGCTGACAAACTCCATACATAACTGTTCAGCTTTCCACAGATGCATGAAAACTCTGACCTCTGCACTGAGGGACAAGCAGGGGTAGCTTACTCGGCTATAAAGGCAGACAGTATGAACCAAGGTAGGAGTACTGCTGCAGGTGCAGGTCTGCAGAGAGGCGAGATGTGGGAAGGATCAGAGACTGTGGTGTATTTCTAGTTAGTGACAAAGTAGAGCTATTATAGGGAGAGGGAATAACTTAGACTAATGGAAACCATGGTAGGAAAAAAATATTCTATGCAGCAGAGGCAATCCTGGGGAAGATCTGCCATTGCTGTTCAAAGGACTTCATAAAGTTGGCTTTGCTTGTCTCCTGATCATGTACAGTTTCAACACTTATTCTTGGTGGACTTTTATTTGTTTCTTTTAATCTTAATTATTTAAATAGTTTTTCCTGGTGAAATCCTAGTTTGCTATTTTTACATGTCCTGGGTTCAGCTACAGCAGTCATTTTTTCTCCTTCTTAGTAGCTGGTGCAGTGCTGTGTTTTTGACTTTCAGCCTGGGAACAACGCTGATAACACCGATGTTTTTAGTTGTTGCTCAGTAATGTTTACTCTGATCAAGGACTTTCTCAGTCTCATGCTCTGCCAGGGAGGAGGGGAAGCCAGGAGGGAGCAGAGACAGGACACCTGACCCAAACTGGCCAAAGGGGTATTCCATACCACAGCACGTCATGCCCAGTATAGAAACTGGAGGGAGTTACCCGGAAGGCCCAGATCGCTGCTCGGGTCGGGCTGGGTATCGGTCGGCGGGTGGTGAGCAGTTGTGTCCTCTCCCCTTGTTATTCCTCTTATCATTATTACTGGTAGCAGTAGTGGTTTGTATTATACCTTAGTTACTGGAGAGCTGTTATCTCAACCCGTGGGAGTTACATTCCTTTGATTCTCCTCCCCATCCCTCCGGGAGCAGGGGGAGGAAGAAGGGGGGCAGCGAGTGAGTGGCCGCATGTTTCTGAGTTACTGGCTGGGCTTAAGCCACAACATTACACTGTGTGGAAATCCAACCATTTTAGTATGCAAATGAAAAGCAATTATGAAGGGATTATTACAGAAACGTTATTCCCTGGCCATTGTTGTAGAGGACATACGATATGTTACAGACTTACAAAACGTGAGGAGTTGTCATTTCTCAGAGTTTTGGCGTTTCCAAAAGCTTCTAGGGCTGGGTTTGCTTGAATGATTTGATCCTCCAAGGTTCCCTAGAAGTCAGGGTTGAAATACTGTTGAGAAACCTACATGCCACAAACTCAGCTGTCAACTTTAAGTCAGCCATGCATTCACTTGAAGATGCAGTGGATTTAGCTCCACCGTAGGGGTACAGTGTGAATGGCATAATAGCAAGATTGTCAGTCAATTATTGTTTAAAAGCCCTCAAACATTTTGCTGCTCTCTACTGTTTTGCTTTGCAGATTTTGTATTTTATGCCATCTGTACATGAAAGAAATCACCATATTTTCCGGTGTGCTGTGAGGCATGTGAGGACATCCAATGGAATGTGTGTAGGAGAGGGACTATTAGAGACAGTGACGAGCACTAAAATGCATTAGATTTGAAAGCACTTGGAGCTTGTAATATTTGGGATTTTTGGAGATGATAAAAGCATTAACTGTCAGTCACACAAACTTCATTCGGCTGAAGCACACTATTTTTACTGCCTGGGCTCCGGGGATCCTTTGCGGGGGAAGTACGTAAAGTGGGACGCTGAGGTTCATGACATGAAATGACAGAGCCCAGTGTCATTTTCACATGGAAAAGATAAAATAGCAAAACTGATGACTTACCCCAGTTTTGGTAGCTGGTTGCTGTCAAAAGAGGAACACAATTGAGAGGAAAAGAATAAGAGAGAGAATGTGAGTACTAACATGAAGGATGTCACAAAAGATAAAGAGATGAGCATTATCAAGGTTAGATGTCTAGTGGGCACCAACACCAGCAGGACTTATTGAAGCTTTCCTTCAAAAAACACATGCAACTGACTTATTCAGCATACATCACAAAACAGCCAGTGCTGTTCCTACCCAGGTTCTTGGTTTAAACCCTGCTCCAAGCATCTATCTGGTTTTGCTCTGGAGATGTTCCACAATGAGAAGGCTAACTAACTGGACAGAAAAAAGAGACTGGTGCCAGTCGGCAAGAATAAAAGGGTGTAAATGCAAACAGACCAGATTTAGATGATTAGATTGTGCTGCACTTGAACTCTTGGGTTATTTGAGAAAAAAAAAATAATTAAAAAATGAGGGTGATGATAATGAAAATAAAATGTGAGCTGAGCAGATAAATTACATGGAATATCTTCCAGCTGCAATATCTGTTATTTGCACAATTGCTCCATGAGCACACAAGGTCCCAGACACCATTCAGAGCCCTAACCTCATTGCATGCAGGAAGCTGGCTCTGGACCAAACATTTGTTAAGAGAGCCTTGCAAGCCTCAAGTGAATGTATATTAGATTTTGGTGATGTGAGTTATGCACACAGAATCCAAGCCTCGCTGAAATTTTGGCCTTCTAAATACAGTTCATCGGAATCAGCTAATTCACCAAAAAAGAGCACTGAGCCATCAAGTGCAATGAAGCTCATAGTTAATAAGCTCATAGCAACACAAGATGAAAAGCAGCATGAATACAGTATTCACTGTAACCTTAGAGAGTACTTATAAGTAGAACAGCACTTACACAAAGAGAAATACAGAAAAGCTGATTGAAAAAAAACACTTTTGTCAAAACATTCCCTTTTGTGGACAAAAAAAGCTTTCAACAAAACAGACATTTTGATGAGAAATGATAATCCTAGTCCTTTTGAAGACTATTTTCCATGTGAAAACATATCAATTTTTTAATCTTCACAGTCTCCCCATCTTTTGACCAGATTTAACATGATCAGAAACATATTCAACACATGCAAACCCTAATACTCCTTGAAAAAAACAGTAGCAACAAGCAGCTGTTCAGAACCAGGGGTGGTTTTACTGCTGCATCTGGAGTTCAGGTGAGCATTGCCTTTCTACTTTCAGAATAGCATGCTCTCAGTAATGCCATTTGGAAGCATCAATATCTTTTCCCAACAGTTTCTCTTCTTAGTCATGCCTGCTGAGGTCTAGTGCATGGTCCAGTGTTCAAGAAGCAGAATTGTGATGTTAGTTGTAGGTAACAGAAAACCCTGTGGAGTCTGAAATGAAACAGCCAGCAGCAGACTTACGTTCTTTTTACCAGGTTCACCCAGGGCTGCCACTGTGGCAAAGTACTGGATGACACGTTTTGTGTTGACGGTCTTGCCAGCACCGGATTCTCCGCTAAAGGAAGGAGGAAGATAACATAGGCACTGCTCAAACAGCTGCAACTGATCCTTTCACCCTCCTGTCCTGCCAGCTCCTCCCCACACACAGGCAGTTCTCAGAACCACTGACTGATTTCTGCAGCCTGTTGTTTGTCCATTGCAGTGGAAATGGACATTTCCACTGAAATCCCGTTAAACCGACTGAATGAAGAGGTGAATGCCTATGATAGCAGTATCTAATTCTTAATGTGACAGTGTCAGAAATCTAGTAGACTAAGCTTCCTTTAAGGGCATGCAGTTTTGTTACAAACATCCAGACTGAGGATGTGTAAGGTATACATATATACAGCTGATGAGCTAGATAATGTACAGAAAAGCTGCAGTGATTTGCTGGCATTGTCCACAAGCACACGTGAATTGTGCAGAACTCTCCATCTTTCATGCTTGCCAGTAAATGGCATGGCTCTTCTTTCCTGCCTTGGTCTTCTCCTTCCTTTAGATGTGTGTAATCAACATTCTTAAATATAATTTAAAGCAAGAGCAAGCATGTTCAGTAGGAGTCTTCCGTGTCCAAAGAGGGCAGCCAGAGCAAGACTAACCCTGGAAGAAATTTCTTTAACTGCCTGCTGAGTTGTTTTCATGCCTACTTGGAATGAACACTACACAGGGGATCAGAAATGGGCCAATTCCATAAAACCCTTAGCTACTCCTTTCCCATGGGGTTCAAGACAGCCACCAGATTGCCAAATTGCCAGTTACTTGGCTTGGATCAAGTTCCAGGCAGTTTAGCTGAGCTTTCAAGGGGCAACTTGTATTTTGGTAGGATTTTTTTTCTTCTGAGTTTTTCACAGCAACAGAGGCTCAGATCAGTCACAAAAGAAGCACTTACGTGATCAGCATAGACTGATTCTCCCGATCTGTGGAGGGGAAAAAAAATAAATATACCAACTTAGTAGGCTTAGTAGGCTGTACAAATTGCTTATTACAATTGCAAATGAGTATCAACTATTCCAAAATCAGTCTTGCAAGGACAGGAGAGAATCACACAAAGCAAAGATGGAAAGATAAAACCCAGTATCACCTAGTCTGACTTCCAGCAGTACAAGTTCTAGCCCTGCCCTGAATCCTCCTCTCATGTTTTGTTCAAGTCAGTATTAAAGACCTGTCAGTCATGCATGTTCCTCCTGTGTCTGGGAAACTATAATAAAGAAAGTAATTTCCTGTCATCAAAATGTTTCTTTTCTTACTCCTGAGTATGTCTTCTGCTCCAGCAATACTAAAATACCTGAATACTAAATATACTAAAATAATAAACCCCAAGTAATTCTGCTGTTTGTTCACAGGCCGTTCCTTACTATACATACGTACACTTCTTCAGTTGGCCATGTGCTTTGTAGTTTTATGGTGTCCCCGGTGTTACTGGCCTGGCCAGAAATAAGCATTTATTAGAGCACTTTGCAACCTTAATATATTATTAACCAAGTTCAGCAAATGCTAAATCATAGCTGCTTTCCAAGCTGTTGAGCCTAAATTTGTCTTTTTTTAATTCCAGTTATCATGACAGACTACGTATAGGGCATATTTCACCCTTACCTCGTAAAAGAGCATCTTTTTGCAACCACACACACATCCCCTCTGCCCAGCGCTTTCTGTCCTCTCACAGCTGTGGCACTTCACGTTTTATTAATACCAGCTTATAACAGGATGTTCCTATCACATTCCCTATGGGATTTACGCTGCCGCCTCGCAGGACCTGGTGTGAGCACATCACTGCTGCCCTCTGCTGATAAACTCCTTTTTTTTTTTTTCAGTAACTTGAGGGTCAGCGAGAGAAAATTTCAAAGGAAAATCTGGAGCTCGCTTCCACAGTGTGGGTGCCCAGACCCACAGCAGTCAGTGCAGCACTGACCACGGCAGGTTCATGCAAGCAATGTGGGTTCCAGGTTAGATGGGGCTTTGAGCAACCTGGTCGAGTGTGAGGTGTCCTTGCCCGTGGCATGGGGATTGGGACTAGATGATCTTTAAGGTCGCTTCCAACCCAAACCCTTCTATGATTCTGTGTGTGCACAGCACCCTAGATAGCTGGCCTTCACTAACCTTGGCATGCATACATCTTAAAAGTGTTAGAATACTGATCATAAACTGACAGTAAGTTTGCTTTTGAGGTTGGGAAATACCTACAGGCCTTTGGGGCATAGCCCCACATCTGTTACAAACAGATGGATTTACCTAGTTCAGACAACTAAATTGGTGCACTTTGCATATAATCCATATGCAGAGTTTACTGTTACCAGAACTACACAGGGACAGTCAGGGGAGCTTAAAGTTACATATATAAATATATATAGGTGTATTCTACACATACATATGTATGCGCACATTTGTTGGACACTGCAAAAGCTCTCACAAACTTCCATCCAGTACCAGACCTGTCAACTAAATGAAGCAAAGCCAAATTTGAAATCAAAAAGTGCCACTTACTACGCAGCATGTCATGGTACGCGTTATCAGCAATGGAGAAGATGTGGGGAGGAGCCTCTGTGCGCCTCTTGCCTTTGTATGCAGCAACCACCTCCGACTTGTAGACAGGCAACCACTTGTAGGGATTTATAGTCACACAGAATAAACCGGAATAGGTCTAGAGAGGAACACATAACAAAAGTGACAAATACTGCTCCAGGAATAAGAAACAAACTCTCAGCTAACCAAGGAGGACCTGGAGTTGCAAGCTTCTGATGTGAGTTTGAATTCTGGCTTGAATTTCAGCCTTTGATCTGAATTTCTAAAGCTACTGGTCTGCTAAGTGACTTCTTATTAGCAATTGAAATCAAAACTACAGATATTAAACAGTTTTCCAAAGGGGGAAAAGTATTTTCAAGATGACAAGCAGAAACAGAAACAGCCCCTTCATCAAAGCAAAGGACCAGCAAATGGGCTTATGTGTGAGTTTCTGCCTTGCTAGCCCTCAAGAGTTGTTTCCTCTTGAAAACAGTCATTACAAAGAAAAGTTACAGCTTTCCTGTTCAAGCTCCATTCTTAAGAGGAGAATCTCCCATTATTGATTTGATGTGAACACTTTGGGGCAATATCTGGTAGGAATTCAAAAGAAAACAACTTCATAGTGTTATTCCCCAAAGATATGGAGCTTTTTCCAGCATTTGGAGAAAAACAGTTGGTAAAAGTCTCTCTTTGGGCTATCTATATCGGTTAGCTGGGGCCTGGTCATTCTGAGAAAGAATGAGTTTTCAGTTGTAACCCCAGCTACTGCATGGGTATAAAAGCACTATGTGCACATAGATGGATGAGCTCAATTAAGTTTCAGGTGAAATGCAGGTATCTTCCTCTAAAAATAGCGTTAGGATCTGCTTCCAGAATTTTCTACAAGGAAAAGAAAAACCCCAACCAGTAAATGGAGTAAGGCAAGATGCCAAATTTAATTTTCTATCTGCACTGATCTGCAAGCAAAGCCATGCTTTAGGCCATAGTTGTCCATACACAGGCTATTAGAGGAATGCAGAAAATGTTTATCAATCAGAATTTAAATGGGAAAAAGTTGGATTTACTCCTTTGATGAACACCAAAAGTCAGAACAAGGGTTGGCTAGAAAATCTATAGATTCCTCTAACCGATTTCAGACACAACTAAATGGAGCAAACTGAGAGAAAAAGTTTGGCCTTATAAAATTAAATGCTATTGAAGCTTGTTCTGGTGCTGACAGAAATTATGTTAATGATGACATGGGGAAGATACAGAGCAAGGGAAAAGGCCAGAGCAAAACAAGACAGATGTCAGCACTGAAAATGAGGGAATAAAATTACTGAACTAAAGATAGAAAGGCTCATACTTAAAAGAAGTTATGTGTGTGCTCTAAGCTTGAGGCATTGTTTCTCAACAAAGAATCTCCATGGCTGGTATTGACATGGATTAATATCAGGAGAGTAAAAATAAACTAGGTCTCTCCAATGCCTTGACTGCTGAAAGTATGTCCTCTCCTAGGCAAGCAAGCAAAAACAAAGAACTAGACACAATCTTATTCATTCAGTTTTGTCTGTATTCAGACACAAGCCAGCTCAAAGCAACTTCTTTCATGAAAAGATGAGCAAGACCTCAGTTTTGAGACTTATCAAAGCTGTAAACTGAATGCGAAGAACACATGTTCAAAAGCGAAGTCTGCCCTTGACATGAACCTTACATAGATCATCCAGTTGCTGTAGCGCTTTCTCAGATTGTACAAAACAGACGCCTCGTTCAAATGGGTCAGCATAGCCATGTCCTCAATCATGTCAAATTTGGGAGGGTTCATTGACTGCACATCATCTTCTTTTATAGTCATGGTCTGCAAAAACAGAGAAGTACAGCCACACTGGGGAACTCTGGGGTTTTCTGTTGCTTCACATGCCTTATAGGAGAACGTTTTGGTTTTCCCCCACAGAGGAAAGTCCTTCACCTCAAACCCAGCCTATATACATAATACTATTTGGGAAAGGCCAAGATGATAAAAGCAAGGAGGATGGTGGTGTGGCTACAAAAGGACACATGGGATTTAGCTACAGCCTGGGCTTTCACCTCTGGGGCCAAGCCAGAACTAGCTGGTTGCAATACCTCTGCTCACAGACCTCCTGCTGCTGTGCAGTGGCCGATGACCCCCCACCACATCGCTGGTTTTCCCTTGGTGGTTTTTCAAGTGTCATTCTGGCAACAGACAACTGAGCTTCAACCAGGACAGGTAATTTCTGGGGCTTGCTGCTCCAGCCTGGTTAGACACAGATCAAACAAAACTAGTTCAGTACCCTTCCATCTGTTGTCTGCACAGTCACTTTTCCACCACTGGTTTCTGTAATTTCAGCTTCAACATAAGCTTTCTTGTCATCAGGAACCCAACATTTCTTCTTCCCTGTGAAAGCAAGGAGACAGAGGGTTCACAACCTTGCATCAAACAGTAACACCACGTCTAGATAAGCAAGACTGCTGGGTTACTTCTTCTGCACATGCAACACAAAACCTCTGGGACTGCAGCAGATCCGCAGTGCTGGGGAGGGGGGCTGCCTGCCCAAGCAGAAGGTGTAGGGCTCCCAAATGTTCTCTGCCCTTTGAAACTACCACTTGGCTTCCTCTAGATCCTTCCAGCACAAGGTGTCAAAATATTTCACAAGTGCTGGCTAAGCCTCAGCCTCCACGGGAAATCCATAATCATCATCACCAGTGTGCAGATGGAGGAACTGAGATCCAAACCCAAATTAAGGCGTTTGCTAAAAAGTCACACAGAAAATTGTGATCTGAGCGAGGAATTCAGCCCACATTATTTGCCTGCCAGCTATCAGATTTAACCTCATTCCTGCACATTCTGCAGAGGTTTGTCTTGAAAAACAGAAATCTTAATAACTCACATTGAGTTATGTATGTGGCTTTTTAGAGTTTGAAGTAGCTGCACTAGACTTTAGGTCTTTAGTTACAGCAACTATTCTGAATAGCAAAATGCTGTGGTTATTGCTGTATTTATACTTACTACAACATCTTAGGGAAAATATAACTCTATTTCATAAAGATTTTATTACGGGAAACTAAAAGCTAACATCAGATTGTCATACAGCCTGCAAATCAAACAGATGTACAATATAACGAGACATCAAGTCAGGCCACAGAATCTCTTTCATTACAGGAACATCAATGTGTGGTGGTTTTGTTTCAAATGGATAAAGAAGTAATCTCCACTTTAGCAGATCAGCACAAATACATTCTGCTTCTAAATCTAGTTAATTAATTACCATAAAATGATATATTATTTCTATTTATTACTACCTGGGGCTTTTTAATCACTTTGCAGAATAAAGAAACCAGAACTTGGTTGAACCAGTTACCTCAAAGAGCAGTGGCAGCACAGCAAAGACAACAGAGGCTTTGCATCCTGTTTTGCTCTGCAGTCCCAGAACTACACTTGGATAAACCCCTCATCCCCCTTAAGCAGCCACTGGCAGCAAAAAAGGTATCACAACTCACCATCGAAGGCTACGGTCTGAGCCATCATCAGCTCCTTCTCGCTCTTTCGGAGGTAGGGAGCAGCCTCCCCGAATTCCGACATGTCCATCATCTTGGCAAGGGTTCAGTGTGGCACAGTTCAAAGAGGAAAAAGAAAAAGAGCTGGTCTGCCAAAGAAAGGGAGGGGGGCAAATGAATCTATTTCATGGCAATCCGAGGCAATACAAAACAGCGCAATTTGGCAGGTGGTAGATCAAAGCGATGATCAATTTGAAACGCAAACACCTAACACAGATTTGTGGCTACACTGCACCCTTAGTTAAATCCTTCTCTGGCTCAGCTTACTTAAAGCCAGCCAGGTCCTGTGTAGTTCAAAACATCAACATGGGTCACAGTTATCTCCATCGGAGAATTTAATCTCTTCCTTGTGGCACAAATGGTGCTTAAGAGGAGGAGGGACCATTTGAAGCTGCGATTTTAAAAAACACTTAGCAGGGGCCTGTTCTGGCCCTATTCAAGTGTGCCTGGAGCAGGCATATGCTGTCCAGCGCATCCCTCTGGGGCCATGCCACTCAGCCACTTCAAGCATTGTCTCATGCAAGCATTTTCTGGGAATCATGGAGCAAGGCTTCACTGCTGCAAACTGAGAACTGCTGCAAGGGTGTGTGTTACACACTTCATGTGGCTCCAGGGATGTATGCCCACGCTCCTGCTGGAGAAAGCCAGCGCTGGAGCTGGAAACAGCTCTGCTACCTGCAGCACACTCCTCCACTTGCATGAATTAGCACGTTAGAAAAACCAGGACTAACACAGCTTGGGGAGGTCCTGTGCTAGTGCAGCTTCCCAAGTTGCTGGTACTTCCAAATTGCCCAGCTTGGGTATCCAGCTGCAGCAAGACATGGCAGAGAGCAAGTGTGTCTGCAGTATTGATGCAAGGGCTTCATGTATTTTTCAGACTGATTTGAGTTTATTATTCCAGCTTAATACCTACACTCATTTTCCCAAATAACAAGGCCACAGTGTTCAGGAGCCTTTTATCATGAAAGAGAAGACAGGGGACATGTGTGTAAGTGAGACCAATTTGCTGGATTTTTACTGCCAAGCAATTAATTTGCTTATGTACTCTCTAAAGCGATCATATAGATATGTTTTTATTTATGTATTTTTCTATATGCATGCACGTACAAATATTTGCACACACAGAGATACGTAAAATACTCAGGGTGTTGTCCAGAGAAAGTATAAAAGAAGTTCCACCACTAAAATGTACTCACAATTTCAGAATTTCAGGTTTGTTTTCTTTAAAACCAAGACACCATTTGATTACTATTTGAAGCTTTACAAGTGACCCTCAGATATTACCTCTTCCCTCATTTCATTCACTGTGCAATATCAAGAGCAGCTGGATGAATTTTCAAGAGCCCTATCGAGACAGACACTGTAGTCTTTCAAAATCTAATTCAATTTCTTTCTAACAAAATCCTGATAGGGATAAAAACTCTTCATCAACCAAGGCAGTTTTGTTGAGGTTTTTTTTTCCAGCACATTCCTCGTGGGGAACACAAAGACCTGAGACAGCAGAGCTGCCAAACCTTTTACATTCAGCCTTCTCCTGCTGCAGCAGTACAAGCTCGAGACCTGTCTTGTTGCTGTACAGCAAAAGCTTTCTTCCCCCATCCCAGACTTAACTTTTTTCCTTTTTTAAAGATTAAG
The DNA here is from genome assembly GCF_000696875.1 of Nestor notabilis. Classification (NCBI taxonomy): domain Eukaryota; kingdom Metazoa; phylum Chordata; class Aves; order Psittaciformes; family Psittacidae; genus Nestor; species Nestor notabilis. The sequence goes on along the minus strand of NW_009925822.1, from coordinate 44,332 downwards.
GACCTACATAAGCACAACTGTTGCCAATTATTTTAACATCATCTGAAGTGACCAAAATTCCCCACTGAAGGCACAGCTCAGAATTAGCGTGGCAAAGTCTGTCTCCCATGGGGAGTGTGTCTTGGCTTTAGTGGAGCAATGAAATTACATCAGTTCATACATTTCAACAGAACACCGTTAGAGCATGTAAGTGCCATTTCACATTAAACATGCAAGTGCCGGAGGAGCCACTCCAGAGTTAATCTCTAGGACTCAGGACAGATTCTCACAAGTCCTAATACACACTAAAGTACTCTAAACTACTCTGTTGAACCTAGCTCCATTTGCAGACCTCTTAGGGACAGTTACTCAGCTATCACCTTCTTATCTCTTCTCCTCCCCCCCATATATTCAAGGTGAACCCTGGCTGCAAGTGATGGTGTAAAGAAGCACTATGGCAGCTGGGAGAGAAACCCTTTATCTTCGGCAGTCTTATGTGCTTGGAGTTACAACAGAGGCCAGAGCCCAGGCAGCGCATACCTTGTGGGTGCAGAGAACTCAGTGAGTCAAATCCATTGCCAGATAAGAGAAATTGGAAATGTTTAGTTTATGGTCATAGTATTATTTTTAAAAGGCAATATAGTAGGGAAAAACAAGACAGAGCTAAAGACATTTACTTTCCTTTCAGTCTGTTCTAGCTAACAAGAAGAGTCAGCCCTTGTATATAAACATTGGAAAATACTTGAAAACACAAACTCCTTGTAGAAAGCCACTTCTGTGACACAAAGTTAAGTAGCATGCCCAGGACCACCAACAGTTTGGTGGTGAATTCAGACTTGGAAAGGAAGCACCTTGTTTTTCTTTACTCGGGCTGTTTGAAGAGCTTCTGTAGTGCTAAGGGCTCATATCTGCAATAGCAGCAACAGCAGGCATAGCCTGACTTTGAAAGAGAGCCCAGTAATTCTCCAAGGGTTGTAACTCAGGTTGGATTAAAGAACTTGGACCCACGAACTGCTTAAAATTTCAAACTGCATAAGCCATCACTCTTGCAGATGATAGAGAAGGCAGTAAACATGATTTGCAGGTACTGGCTAATCAGTGCACCCAGATGCATAATTGCAGGGGACCTGACACTTACCTAAGTGGTTATTCTAGCTGGCTAAATGAACGCACTAGTGTTAGAGAGGAAACATGTATTTGCTATCCTAGCATTTAAGCAGCATCCTAGGATGACTAGCATGAACTATATGTTTAGTGATATTACTACTAAAGCCTTAAGCCACATGAAAGCTTTAGTCACATCAAACCCACAGTACAGTGTTAGAGCACAGCTGGCTACCCGCATTTAGAAGTGAGAAAGGTTGGTACTCACCCTGGAGAGCACACAGAAAGCGTCACGCCTCTGCCTGGTCCAGACTTTATATGCCCCTATCTCAAGGTCACTGGTGATAACTGTTTAAAGGCATCTGCAGTTTTCCTCCATGCCTATATTTGTCTGCCGGATCCTGGGTGAGGAGACAATGCCTGAGGAGGGGACACATGTGGCTGCGCCCTGGTGAGGGGAGGGGGGCAGGAATGTCAGTGGGGAGCAGCACACTCCTTGCCACTCCATTCTTGCTCCATGACTTCATGGAAGAAGCTTTTCCTGCTTCTGTGTTTTCACAGGGGCAAGTGTTGCTTTTCCAAGTGCCTTAGAACTTAATTACCATGGGCTTGGGGGGTTGAATGGAAACTCATACTCTCAGATGTAAGTCTCCTAGAATACGAAAATCAAAGCTTCTTGCACAAGGGACAAGTGGTTATAAAGGGAATTTAGTTATATAAGCCAAACTGACCTCAAGCAACAAAGCTAGGATGTGGGTTCTCACATCTCAGTCAAGAGCTTTAAATCCCCTTCTTGGGCCCCAGAGGTTTAAAAGCCAAGCCTATAGGCTTAGGCTTGGGATACACAGGTATTCTGTGTATCCCATGAACTGGTATTCCCAAGTTCATGAACAAGGCAGGATGGTGAATAAATTTCATATATTGATTCTGCCTGGAAAGTGAATCACAGATAATGAACAAAGTAGGCATCAATTTTAGTGAGTGCTTTGCTTCAGGAAACTCATTTATGAGACTGAGTTTAGGCAATGTCTGGCCTTCTTATTGTAAACTCGTTTTTCCTGTAAAACCAGCTCCATAAGTTACTCAGGTCTCATTTCATTTCAACCCATAAATAGCAAAACAACTGACACATGCAGATTGTTTTGCTTTTACCACCATGGGTAGATATATAGGTTCCCTTCAGTTCTAGCATAAACTGAATATAAAAGCAGAAGAGAAAATGAATATTGTGGATAATGCTTGTTGGCCACAAAGGAGAACAATTTATCAGGGCTTTAGAAAACTCAATTCCAAGGAAGAAAAAGGAGGGCAAGGAGAGAGCTTACCCACAGCTTCACCGAAAACTTAGATACCCACAGGAGCAAGTGGTTTGGTTTGTGACCAGGCAAGAAGAAAAATGCATACCGAGTCTGCTATTTTTAAAGTTGTTTTCCTGATGACTGGACAGTGACAGGTTGCACAGACAAAGCAGGTTTGTAAGAAGCAGAGCAATTTATGGGAGTGATAGGCTCAAAGACAGACTGATGTGGCAGGTCTGAGGACCTAGGTGCTTTAGCAACCTGCTATTTTTAGCATTTGGGGAATGCAACCAAGAGACAAGGAATCACTACTGCTTTACTAGAGATGTGCAGATCTCAAGACAGACTTAAGTTGAGGAGGAAGACCTCTGCTAAAGCTGGGGGTGAAGCTTTCAGTCCTAAGCTGGATATATCTGTGAAAGGAACATGCACTTGAGCTGAAGATGAGTGGTGTTTGTCACACTCCAGCACTTAAATGGCTGTTGCGCTCTTCTCCCTTGTTTCCTTAAACCAGAATCACTTCCCACCCCTCACAGCCTGTTCCTTTAGAGGTGCTCGGTGCCCCACAACACAGATAGATGTTGGTGTCAGATCTAACTCATCACCTTTTTGCTTTGTATCTGGTAAAATAGAAAATAGAGCTAGTGACCTCACTCCTTAGGTGAATGGTGAGTGATGGTGAATTGCTCAAACAGACACTCCTGATTTGAGAATGGTAAATCACCAAGATTTATGGATGCTGTTAATCTGGTGCAAAGACTGAGAATATGATTATTTCATGCCATGAGAGTATAGCACACTGATACCCGCCCTCTGGCTCCTCTCTCACACTGCCAGTAGCTTCACTTCTGAACACAATATTCCCATTATCATCTACTTTGCTTAGAAGAAGGCATCTTTTTTACAAATATGCTGCTACCGCATTTTTTCTGTTCTGCAAATATTCAGCTTTCATCAGTCCTGTACGAACTCCACAATCTCACTCCCACGCCTCCCTTTTCTTTTTTGGGGCTGCAAACAACTGTTTCGTAGCTGATGCCAATGCAGTTTCAATGCTTGTGTCACTTAGAAAGGGACACAGCCAGCACTGGTTCAAACATGATCAATCTATTTCTCCTTGCTAGCCTGATGTGAATTGATACTGCACATGTTATTTCTGCCTTTCTGCAGTTTATTTGCTTTCTTTTAATATGAACCAGAATTTGCAGCACATTTCCCCTAGATTAAATTTGTAACACTGACAACTAAAGACATTTGTCTCTTGCAGGGGCTACTTTTAGAAAGGTTAATGCTGGTCACTGTTTCTAGGGAAACAAGGGACTTCGATAAGAAGCCCTTGTGACTAACCTATTTTTAATAACATTACATATTGGAAAAGAATGCAATAACGTTTATCAGCTCTAGACACAGAGAAGTGTCAATATTGTGGTCTTATATAGAAAATCTGGCACCTGAGATCTATAAAAGCCCAGTTATGAACCCTCTTTATTTTCTTAGAGAAAAAGATTGACCAGCCAGCTGTGTTTTGACAAAATCTGGCCTTTAGACTACTCTGAATAAAATGTGTGCTGCAATAACCTGGCACTCATGAAAAGCAAGATCAACAGGATAAAAGGATGCTAGTTCAAGATATAGGTGCTTGGAGAAAGCACCTTCTGAGTCAGGATCCTTTGGACTGTCATAAGCAAGCAGACGGTCTATCCCTTCATGAGATGCATCTGAAGAGATTGAGAGCCTGTTATTTACCTCGGAGTGGTGGCTGTTTGTTTTTAATCACTGGTCCCTGCTGCTGTTGCAGTCTCCATTTAAAGGAGAAATGGGAAAGAGCCAAAATGATCTAGTCAGAAGCTTTTTGAAAGAGAAAGGCTATCCATCTGGGAATAGTTTCAGCAGAAGAAAAATGTAAACATCGTACCCAGCAGCAAACCTGGGGCCATTCTGTAAGAGGGGATGTATTTTCTCTTGTGAAGAATTATGGTTTAATTCTTCAAGCCTTTGAGGCCCCAAAGAGAAATTGGAGGGGGAGAGAAGCTCAGCTTTAAAAATAGTTGCACTCTGCTACATCTCTAAAGGATGGTAAAATTGGCACTGAACAGTACATTTAAAGTGTGTTTACGAGAGCTAGATCCACGTTATTAAAAGTGGGGATTTTTAGATTTCTGCAAGCTGTTGTGCTCCCCCTGCTGCAGTGCACAGGCCAGGCAGTGGACACAAGCCTCTGGAACCTGAAGATGCAGCGGGAGCTTGTGTTCACACTCCTTTCAGAGTCATCATTTTAAATGGTTTCCTCCAACTAATTCTTTGCTGATCACAACTATGTGGTGTGGTAGTATAAAGGAAGTTTAAATTTCTCTGTGGAAAGCATCTTGTTTCATGCGAACATGCCTGGGGAAATAATTTCTAAGTCATCAAAAATGTTTTAAGTGCCTTTTAAGCCACTGAAATCCATGATCTGCTGCTACAAGCACGCAGACCCCTGAAACAGAATACCTCTTCCCACTTTGAACAGCTTGAAATCACCAGCGACTGTGGAGAATTAATGCACAAAACCACAAGAGGCGAGTAGCCGACGTTATTAGCTTGGTTGCTCAGAGCAGCATCCATCCCTGGGCCAGCCGGCCCCCACCTCTCATCCTGTGCCAAGTGCTGAGCTCTGGGCTGCACCGGCACGCTCCCCTCCTAACCCAGGCTAGGATAATAAACATTTCAGAGCTGTCACTACTGCCTCTCCCCTGCTGACATTTGATCGTTACGGTATCTTAAGAACGCTTAAATAGGTCAGGGTTTTAATGGGAGAGCTCGGCTTCTGGGAGCAAGACTGACAGGGCTTTGAGAGCAGATTAGCAGCACTGATAAATCAATCTCAAACTGACTCACAGCCCTAAGAAAAATAGTAAGGTGAAAACAGTAAAAAGTGAGCGTAACCAAAGAAACGGCCCCAGCTCTTCCGCTCTGGAGATGTACCGGAAAAGGGAAAGAAGGTTTTTGTCATGTGCCTTCTCTCTCTTCTCTCTCCAAAAGCTGATGTTCCCCCATCCCGTCTATGAAAAGTCTTCAGTCTCCAATAATCTTGAGCATCCCACCATACCTGTCAGGTCAGAGAGTATGCAACAGCATGTCTTCAGAATTGCTGTGCATAATTTTCCCAACTCTCACATATCCTAATGGCCATCAGTGAGGTTTGGGTTCCCACCACCACCTTAAATGGCCTGTATTACCAATAACCACTACGGGAGGGCAGGAAGTTAAAAGCCCTAATCATGTATGTAAGTAGTTCAGGTTAGTCTTTTCAGTACTCATCAACCAAGCATTTATTTGCACAGCACGTCATTGGAGTTGCCATAGCCCATTCACCAATTGTATTATGCCCTTCTGAAGCTAATAGTCAGAAATACTTTAGCCTTGATCAATGCAGGGGGAAAAAACCAAAAAGAATAAAAAATTAAAAATCCATAAACATCTCTCTAGGGTTTGTATTACACAGACTGGCTTCAAAAACAAGGTACTTCATTACCCCTGATTCAGCCTCTAACTAGGATGCATGCTCTCTGCTCAAGCAGCCAGAAAACCACATTTCCATTTCAATAGGCAGCACTGCCCTAAAATACTCCTAGGTCTTCAGACACAACACATTCTAGCTCCTGGTGCCAAGCTCCTGCAAGACAACTTGCCTTTCTTTGCCTTCTTTCCATCTCATCCTCAAGGATTCAGAGCCTGCCTTTCAGGTATGGGAGAGGTGGTACGGTCCTGACTGATCACCCGGGTTTGCTGCTATGGAGGTTTGTTTTACCCAGGAGGTGAGGGAGAAGGGAAGGAAAACATTTGTGCAGTTTTAGACACAAGCAATTTTCCAACTTGTTTTTCCTTCTGGGTTGCAACTCAACTTTCTGTCAAGAATCGTTTGCTATTTTGCTTTTACCTTAAGCCAACTGCAGACTATACTAAAAAATGCAGCGACAGTTTAATTGGTGAAATAATTACCATGGGGGGATATTTTATTAATATTGCAAGTACTGACAGGTTAAACCTGATGTGATTGGCACGACACTAAATAGTGAGAAGGCACTGCAGGAAGCAAACTGTGTGAGGTTTTCAGCATTTACATTCGGTAAGCAAAGACGAGAGCTGGTCACTCCCTCCAGGAAGCTCAGGCAGTAAAGCTCCTTGAAAAAATAAGGGCAGCTTTTAAAGAAAATCTGTTTCCTGAGGTATTATTTTCTGCCATAAGCTTGAAAAAGCACAGGTCCGTGCTTCTCACATGGTCGAATGACTCGGTGCTTCTCATCAGTCAAATTTAAACACTTCCAAAAATGGACATGACATCCTTCTCTCCAGCAGCAACGTTCTGGAGCAACTGGCTGGTGTGTGCATGGAAGTATATACACACACACATATATATATTTGTATGTCTTTGTGTATATCTAAACATATATGCACACACATATATGGATTTAGAAGTGTGAAAACAAGTTTATTTTCTAAGCTCTCCCCTCCCAGCTTAAGATGTTCCATGCTTACAGCTTAATAGATAAAATCAACTTTTCCCTTGGACACCTGCTGAATGGATCTGTGGCAGCTGAGCCATGGTAGCCTCTACCACTGCTGTGCTTCCCACTTTCACTCCACCAGGCTTCTGCTACCCAGGCTCAGCACCAGTGAGACAGAGGCTGATGCTAAAGCTGAAATCCTGCCACCAGCAAAGCTCCTGAAGCACTTTAGACTGAGACTCTTTTTTGCACAGGGCATTTCTGCTTTGCTGGATGAGCACATCCTGTCTAACCCCAGATTAGTTGCTGAAAAAGCATAGCAGGGTGAGATCACACTGGGCTGCTGCAAAGTCTCCCCGCTTCAGCACTGTTTGGGAAGAACAGAGATGCTGGAGTTACAGGAGGGAGGGTCGGGGAGGCCACAGTGAGAAAAAATGCCATGCTGGACCACCCAGAGAAACCCACAGGGCCTTCTGGAGAAAGGCTGCACTACGTGTCTAGACCAAATAGACCAAAACCCGCAGAGAGACCAGCGCCGGGGTCAGCCAGGCATTGCCTCTGCTGCACAAGTGAGCAGCAGCTGAGATTTCCAATGAGGTTATAGGCACAACTCCTTTAAGAGTCCTGCTGGCTCCCCAGCAGCAGCTAATTCTGTTGTAACAGAATTGAATTTAATTTTTTTTTTTTTCTAATTGAAATACACATTTTGTCTTTACAGGAAAAAAAACCAAAGGAGATAGGGAGAAAAAAACCCCCAGAAGATATGCTCGATGCTTACTGCACAAAGCCAAAGTACCTGCCTCATGCAGAGTTTTAGGCGCTTCGGCTTTGCACAATGGTCTAGAAAAGAAAAGGGAAAGAACAAAAGAAATAGCACATCTGGTATGATGATGCAGAGCTAGATTGATGTAAAAACACCGAGCAAGAATGGGAAATATGCCCTGACACAGCGGGGGCCTCTGAAGCTTCACTTTAAATACCAATATCTCAGCAGCATGAAAACAGCAAACAGCCCATTTGACAGGACCACCAGTACAGCTGAGTAACTTGTTAAATTTTCATCAAAAGTCACCCAACAGAAAACACCAAGTTTAGATCTATCCAGCCTGTCCCACAGAAACTTCTCTCCAGCAGCTCCATCTACGCAAACCTATTCAACAAGAGAGCATTTTGGAACAGACTTGACTGACGGGTTGTTGCTGTGGATAGAAAGGGTTATTCATCTCACCGTTCTAGATGCTGTTCTGCAGGTCTGGTGCCTGTGTCTTGTCTCTACTAGAGGAGAGAGTGGGTTGCAGGGCAACAAAATGACGTTTTGATTTATACTACAGAAATATACATATACGTATTAAAAATCACCACCGATGTTTTTTAGGGAATCAAAATTTACAGCAGAAGACTTAGTTGCAAAATTTAACCCAGAGCTTTGACAAAAATATAGGTTATTTTGGAGTATGAAAATATACTGGGGGTGGGGAGGAAGGAAGGTTTATTTTTTAAGTTGGTTTACTCTGCCTCTTGCCTGCCAAGATACACTGATCCTGGTGGAAACTCTGGTCCTTCTCGTAGTATTGCAGTTGATGAACAGGCATTTTCCAGAGCAGAAAAGACTCCATTCACATCCTCACCAAGATGTGCACCAGAACCACAGAGAACGAACTGCAGAGCTTAAGTGCAGATTATTTCCACTGTGTTGCCAGCATGGTCTGGATACCTACATTCAACCATTACTGAATGGGAAGCTGGCTGAAGCAAAGGTAGGGGCTACATCTATATAACCAATCAGGCATTTAATTCCCACTGCTTTCTCTGTGTGGAGTTACAAAGCTGATATCTTCAAAGAAGAGGGTCTAAGCAGTCTGTTCATGGTCATGCTGTTGGACCAGGAAAAACCACCAGGCAATAGGGCTGTAAGAATTTGACAGTGCCCTGGGAGCAAGTCCCACTCTTCTCTATGTGGGGACAGGCTTGTCACCAGATAGGTCACCTCTCTCATGCTTACTTGGTTTAAAAAGAGGAAAGTTTACCTGTGTAAACACTAACAGCCAGTTGTTCTTGTCCAACCAGTTTATTCTGAATCAAGATCAAGAAGGGCAGATTTCAGATACTTAAAGTATAAGGAGCAATAGCACTATTATTCAAAATGGAATAGGTAGATACATTCAAAGATAACAGCAATACCCATTATGTCTCAAGTTACGTCTCAGGGAAATTTGACTTACTCTTCACTGGACACACAGACTTGAATTTTAGCTACTTGAGCAATCAGAAAACTATCCTGAATACATCTGAACTACTTACAGTTTTCTATTGCCACACAGGGTGTCTGTGTCTTGGTGTGAAAAAAGCATGAAAATTGGAGTGTGAGACCAATCAGTAGAACATATTTCAATGAGAGACAGAATCAGGAAGCAGGCTTATAGATCCATTCCCCAGAAATAATAAACCAAATGCCATTTAAGTCTGAATGCAACACCAGGCACCAATTCTATCCCATACCCATGCAATGCGGGCAGGTCTTACTGACTTGAACACAGTGTATGCATAAAGTTCAAATTAAAAAAACACCCAAATAATCTGACACAGTCTTTCAGACTACAGCTTCAAGGTTGTTTTTTTTTTTTAATGCTCATTAAAACACAACAAAGCAGCTTGAAAGAGCACTTTTATATGGCTTATGGAAAGGAGGTTCCGAAAGGACTAATGAAATGAAATCTCCCACTCTTTTCCTGTCCACCATACCACAGCCTGTTTGGTAGCAGTAACAACGTGTGACATGTCACACAGGGCTCTGCTGAGCTGAGTTCCAGACCTCTGACACTACACCACTGATAAAAGGCTGCTCAAGTGCCTTCACAATAGCCAGGCTCTGGGAGTCAGCAATGCCTGCTTTAATCCAGCTATCTCCAACAAGTGCCTCCCACCACCATTGTCAGAACCAGAAGTGAAAAGTTATTAACAAATGAAAGATATTTTTGCACAGTGCTCTTTCACTGGATAGGGCTCAAATCTGACTTCCACTGTCCAGCTCAGCAGCAACAGGCTGAGCGAAGAGACCATGTGTGCAAGGGCACACATAAGGACCTCAGCCAGATGCAAAGGTTGCTTGTAACAGCGTGCGTTCAAAGACCAAGCCAAATACCAGCTATTCAGCCGTGCCTTAACATATCCATATCATGTAATTTTCCTCAGCATCACCTCCTTTCTCTCCCTGTCCCCACCTAAACACAAGATGATCTAGGAGTTGGCCCACAATTTCCCTCCTCATCACTCTCTTCTTGGACACATGGCAGGAGGAGAGCACAGGGGGAGAATTCATTGACTGTGGCTCTGCATTTACAAAGCAAAAACCAGCCATATATAGGCAAAAAAGAATAATCAGTAGATATTGTTTCAATCTTACTCCTTTATTCACTGCTATCCTCAAAGACACTTCCTTCCTCCCCCAAAATAAACCTCCCACTGAAACAACAAGATGGACACACTAGTTTGGATGTTTTTACAACCTGACAAAATGTATTAGGCACTGACATGTAATTCTTCATTCTCAAGAATTGGCACTTGTCGTGTCTATCAGAATTTCTTTAGAGATCTGAGATACCAGAAAAGGAATCCAGCACTTACTGAGACAATCTTCCTAGCCATAAAGGATTAGAGCCCTTAAATAAAAGCTGAAAATTCTGCATGAAGTGATGATAGGAACAGATCATTAGTATTAAGATATACCATCCTCCTATACCAGCAGTATTTCTGATCAGCCAGTCTAAGTAAATCTAGCCCAGTATTTATGTATTCAACCTGAAGAAAAATACACATGAAGGGTAGAATTACAGTTAGGAATATGACAGTGATGCTGGCATTAGCCTCCAACCTAGCATCGCTGATCCAGAAATTGAGAGATTAGATAAAAAGAAAACCAACTAAACTAAGAAGCATATAGTTAAGGGAGTTCCAAAAGTCTTAATGTCATTCTATAGTGGAGACAGGCTATGACTAAGGTATCTGAGTGTTTGTATTCCTACAAGCTTTTTTAACTCTGATTCCACCTTTCTGAATTCATTGAATGAGTAATCAGTAGCTCTCATTCATTTTGTCAGGCTTTATTTTTTTTTTCCTTTCCCTTCTTCAGGAAGTTCCTGTTTCAAAATGACTGTGTGGAGACGGAATGCAGAGAACCAGCTGGTGCTCCTGCACAAGATTTCTGGCCTTCTGGAGCAGCAGAGCAAACAGCAGAGATCTATTTTAAGGCCAGAGCTACTGGAGAAGTGTGACAACCAGTGGTTGCCAGTCCTCTAAAAAGGCTTGCACCTATTTTGTGTGACTGGCACCTCAAAGTAGCCCATTCCACTCACAGGTTCAGCTTTTAATTTGCAGTAGATGGATCGACTGCCTTAGGGCTTTTTTTAAAGAGAGAACAGGCACAAAGAAATGGTGCAGAGATCCTACTCTCGGAGCCTTACCAGCACCACGTCTGGTGTCCTCTGTGGTTTGTCCTCGTTCCCACCAGCAGGCAAGGGTTCAGTGGCATGGGGGACATCTCAAGCAGAAACATGCATGCCACTCAACCATGAAGCCTTTTAACCTTTAAAGACTAAAGCTAAACAACACAGTTAATCCACCAGTGAAAGTCTATGTGTGTGCTGCCTCTCCAATATGAGTGGCATTTCAGCCACTGCAGGAGATGATAGTAAGTGGCATTATCTCTGAGATCACGGTGGACCTATTTAAGATTTTTTTTAGCCTAGCTGTACTCTACATGTAACATTAAATACAGCCATTGCTAATAACTTGGCTTAATTATTAGCTGATTTCTTCATAGCCATGCAGAGAGAGGATTTCAATTATTTTAATTATATGGAAAGTTCGAAGTGCATTTTATTCCATTAAGATCATTCAGAACTCAGTAAAATCCACAAATGCCTAAATCTTTAAATGACAGGTTTTAATTAATTTGAACTCAGGCTAATTAAAAGATTTGCAGATTGCAGCAATCCAGTCCATTTTCAAAAGGCAAGCCTTAATGTCTCCAGCAAATATGCTCTATTTTCTGTTAAGATTAAAGATTCAGCCCCTACTTTTAGTTCAAAAACCTCTTCAGCCTTAACAGGCTGAATTGCAGCTGACAGCAGGTAAGTGCTCCATCAGTTTGGGCTCTAAGCTACAAACTATGTCTTGAGGATACCCAAGTCCATTGCTCCTACTTACATGGAAATCTGGGCACTGGAGACAGGGACAAGAACTTTAGCCAAAGCTTTTGGTGGTAATAGCCTTGATTCAACCCCTCCTTTGCCCATCAAACACTCACCTGTTTGTGGAGCACTGTATAAAGGAGGAAACACCACCAAGCTCTGATAATCATCCTGCAAGAAAATAAGGCAACTGTATTTACTAGATACCCCACAGAAACACTCGCTTCAATGGGCAACTTCAAAAGGAAAGATAAGATATTTTACCTTACTTTAAATTTGTAGCCATCAAAAACAGGGCTGTGGTTACACTATAGATATCTCCCCATCAACAGTTACTTTTGTCCTCACCAATTGATTCCAATGACATATGGCAAGGGGAAAGTGGTTCTGGTGACAGTCCTTCAGGTCAGTAGCTGGACTCTGAAGCCAACATGGGCAGGAGCTTTTTTCTCATATCCTATGCACCAGAGCCAGCTAGCATCTCCATGATTTCCAGTCATGACCTGCTGTTTCCACCCTAGTGGAACAACCTCCCCAGGGACATGGTCAAGCCCTCATCACTGGAAGGTTTTAGGGTATGATTGGACAAGGTGTTGGATAATCTCATCTAGGCTCCCTTTCCCACGGAAGGTTGGACCAGATGACATTTTGAGGCCTCTTCCAACCCAGGATGTCATACAACCACTAAAGGCACAGAGGCGAGAAAACTGAGGTTACTTTCCCATACAGAAAACCATGGGCTTAAGGAGGACAAGGGACCCAAACCAACAGTGCACGAGTTTTCCTGCTTTCAGTATGCACCGCTTTAAATGCATGAAAGTCACTAAGTCCTTGACTGGCATGAACAACTGATTTTCAGCACGACACCTTCACACAGCTGCTGGCAACGAGCTTCCTTCATATACAAATATAGTTAATGTATACAATGATTGTTGGTTTGATTTCGCCATTTAGAGTGAGTAATGCATATAGCCATAGTAACCAGCTCCTGCCACTGAGTCCTCCTTCTCTTCTGAAGTCAATCCACTTATGCATGGATCTGCAAAGAGGAGTTTGCATTTCTCCTGGTTGAAAGAGTAGGCAAGGGAGTCTTGGCTCTGCAGTTCTGTCACACGCAGCAGAAATGACATGGAGTGACCTTGGTTATTGTTCTGTCAGTGGTTTTCCAGCATGTCACATGCATCCGTTACCCACTTATCAACGCACTTGAGTCTATATAAACCAGCCAATATTCTCTTTGCTAAACAGGGTTATTAAAAATGCAAAATTGATGTGCAGTAATATCTCTAAAGCAGATTTTCCAGTCAAGGTATTAATAGTTTTAAGGTGTTGGAAAATCATTTTCAATTAGTTGATGGAGTTTCACAGCGAAGTAGGTTTGTAGCTAGCATTCACATTAGTGTTTTTCCTGCCTAAAGGATGTTGAATCTGAGGACGTTTTAACATTTTAAAGATACAAGCATGCCAGAGCCTTTAACACAAGATAAAATCCAATTTCACTTGCCTAGATCAGCCTTTGTAAGTGTTGCTACCCGAGTGCTGAACTCGGGTCCCAAATCTGATCTAAGCTTTATCCCTTTCTAAATGGGTAAAAATAAACACATTCTTTCTTACCCTTTATGGAGACAAAAACATTGCAAAGAAGGAAGTACATGTGTATTGTGAAGAACTCAGCCAAGCAGCAAAGACTTCCCCAAAAGGACATGGAGCAAGTACTACTTGAGCTATTGCGCTCTTTAAAGTAAATAGTGGTGTTTACATATAAAATTTATAATTCAGATGGTAGCTTAGACTACAGACCTGTTGCTGAAAGAAGGGAAAATCCCACCTCCTTCCCCCGAAAGTGTTAAAGACACTACAGAGACCTTTACAGAGGAATAATATGTAGAGATTTAGAAAAAGCTGAAAGCTACTGTGACTTTTTAATGGTTACACAGAACCTTATTGAAGGGGAAGCTGGCCATGTGCATGAACTGTGGAAAGCAACTTATTTTTGGCAGCAGTGAAACAGGTTTGACCTAAATTGCTGAGTTTAACTTCACCTTGGGCTATGCACAAGTGCTAAAGTTACCATAGCCCAGCTGGCACAGCAGCCCACTAAACCCCTCAGCTGAATCCCTAAATTGTGAGGCATCGTCGTAACTATTCAACAGAAAACTGCTGGTTTGTATCAGTGGTATGATTGGTCTTTAATATTTCAGTCCAGCAGAGCTCTCATCCAAGCACACGTCCTTGTTAGATTTGCCTGGGACTGACAATGCTTAATGAGTCTGGGAGAAATCCAGGAAAATGTTATCACTGAACAACAGACAGAGACTAATGCCAGACTTCAGCTACCTGATTTTAAATTTTTATCACACTTCAACACTACAATGAATGGAAAATACTTCCCAAAGATTAGCACCACTCCTCCTATCTCTCCTCTAATCACTTTTCACCTCAAGTTCTGAGAAATGGAAGAATTTGGGGGAGCTGGAAGAGGCAATCCAGTTTCTGCCATGCCATCCCATGCTTCTTGGCTTGCGGGGCTAATAACATTCCTCTGTCCTGGCTTTATATGACTGCAGTCAGAGTTTCTTTAAACTGCACACAATGCTAAGATTCTTACAGGATTTGAACACTGACATGTTAAATATGTTCCCTCTAACCCCAAGCTTATTGACATAAAATGTAAGTTTTATCTCAACAGAGTATTAAGGAAAGATAGATGACACTTACTATCACGCCCCCATCAAACAGTGAAATCATCTCCTGGAGAATCGTAACTCAGGTCTTGCAATTGCTTGGGCTTGGCCAAAACCCTTTTCACCCTCTAGCAGCGGTCACTTGCAGCCCTCCTTGTGTGCAGACTTGGTAAGCTAATAAAATTCTACTTGAAATTTAGGTCTAGCTTCCGTCCTTTCTGCTCACCAAGTTATGAATAAACATGACACTATCATCGGGCCTGGAGTAGTTAGATTTATAATAAACAAGGCTTGGGAACAGGAGGGAAAGGAAAAAATGTCATTTGAATACTCCAGGCTTCAGAAATAGAACTAAAATTGGAGGCTGTGCGACCTCGCTTCAGCACCTGCGTGTGTAAGCGCTCTGCTTCCAGTGATGTGATTAGATGCTATTTTTCCCCTGGGGGCTCTGCCTCATTCTGAATATGAGACAGGCCTGCGTGGGGAGGAAGGCGAAGTCAGGTGGTGAAGGAGATGCTGCTGTCTGCATGTCCCTTTCCACTCTGTTGCAGAAGCTGCCTTTCTGTATGAGTCACAAATGGGAAACAAAAAATTATTTTAAGATACGAGTAATTGCTTGCTGCATTAGTATGACAGGAGGCTTCACCACAAAGTACCTACGTGATGGCAAGCAAACCATATATACCATGTTTTAGACAGGCAACCACCGTAACTGGTTTTCTTTTCTATGCAACCAGGTTGAAAACTCCTGATTTGCATGGAAACGCTGAGTGGAAGAGCATGGAAATACTGCATACTAGGGCTGCAGCCAAAGACACTAAGAACAATTCTTTGGAGCTACAGAAAGCAAATCTGTGCGTGCATGCCTGAAGTGTTAATGTACTTGCAAACAGAGGCTTTCAGCTTTTCACATAAGGAGCCCCAAATTAGCAGTTTACTCCAATTTGCATCTTGATTCTCTGCCGGTAACATGAAGGTAATTGTATGTAGATACTCTAACAGTAAGTACCCTACAGAAATGATTGGGTGGGAAAGGCTACACATTAGGTATTTTATCTTCATCTATTTCATAGCCTCATATAGGCAAAGGTTCTTCACACATGCACAAGTGTTTGAGCACAGTCTAAGCAGCAGCATGTGTTTGAGCAGCTACAAGCAGCAGCCACATTCTGCTCATGCAGGGAGAAGCAGGAGCAACCTCTATTCTGGCACTCCACAGAGCTGAGTAGCCCGTTAACCTCTCTGAGGGAGAACAGTCACCTTGGAGGAGGTTGTGCATCAGCCAGCCAAAGATTGTGCTAAGCGCACCATGCCTAAAAATATACAGCACTTCAGCCACAGACACTAAACAGGTGAAGGAGTGACAACAGCCTCGCATGCAGCAAGGATGCTGTTACCCAGCATATCAACACCACCCATCTCTCCCTCCACAAAAATGGCTTCTGCTTTTGCCAGTAAAAGACATAAAAGTATTTACTTGGTCTTTACAGAACACAAGCAAAGCAGCAGTACAATACCTTGAAGCATATTCTGAAGAGCTTTTCAGTGTTGAAGGAAACCGTTAAACTGATACTGAAACGAACACAATAGCTCTCAGATTTCCTGCTGCCTTAGAAAGCCACAACAAAAGGAATTGTATTGATTCACCTCATCCTGAATATAAGTAAGAAAATTAAAGGCTTCTTTTAAAACTAGATTCACTTCTACTTGCTGGATACATGATAAAAATAAACCAAAGATTTTTCTAAGCTTTATCTGCAAAAGATAAAAAGAGAAACAATTAAGGCACTTGATATGACACATAAGCAAGCAGAAATAGCGCCTGTGGCCCCCACCCTCCAACCAAGATTAAACAAAATATATTGTAATTGAGCAGCTGTGGATTTTTTCCCCCCGGGGCTTATTAGAAGCCTCTAGAATTTTGTATTACTACAGCCTTTTATTTCCTTCAAAGGTTATAGGACATTCTGGCTGTACTGTAAAACACAACTGAAATGCAACACTTGAGTATCAATATAAGCAAACAATACACCAGATAGATTATTCTGAATTAAAACTGAGCCAAAACAACAGCTGCTTAATTAAAAACTAATTTTGTAAGAACTTAATACAGTGCAAAACCCTAAACCAGATTGTTAGTTCAGTTACTGTGAAGAAACATTTAACTAATACAGTATTTGTTCTCGTGTGTAAGGACTTAGCTATGTATGGGTAAATAAAGAGCTAGCTGTCCCTGCTATGTGGGAGATCCCAGCAGTATGATGTGCTTGTTATCCATGCAGAGATAACCTTTTCAAAGACGTTCTTTGGTCCAAACGAACAGGATCCCACAGAATTTAATCAGCACATATTAAGTGACAACCCACAGGCTGGAGATTGTACCATGAGCCAACCACATTAACCAACCACATTATTACAGTAGCTTAGCCAAGGAAATCTGCGATTTTTCCACTCCTATCAATTTCTTCAGGATCTGGTGACACAATTTCTCCTTCTCCCTGCACTCTCTCCTTTTCATATCCCATAGCATAAGCAGTGCTGGGAACATCTCACACGAAAAAAAGAAAGTTGCTCTGGCTGTCTCTCTAGGCTTCCCACATTGCAATAAGGAATGTGTAAGCCACCTTCATCACATTTCTCAAACACTGAAGAGTTCATTCCTGATGCAGAGCTATAGAACAAAAAGATGTTTTAAAGTCCTGCAAGCAAACAGTGCTTTCAAAGTCCATCTAAGCAACAAGAGCTACAATGCCCACTCCCAAGTAACATGTGTTGCCCCTGGTTTCATCTCTCCTTTCTTTAAGGGCCCCAGAGGTTTGCGTCACAGAAACAGACACAGAGAATATGCTGTGTGCAGGCAGTGATGGTCTTACATATTCTCCTGGAAAGATTGGTTTGTGGGGCAAACACCACTAAAGTTTTAATAGGGTTACACCAGCAGATTTGTATACTTCCATTTCCAAAGACATCCCCAATAAAAAAATAAAATCTGTTGTTATGAACAAAGTGGCTGCAATGTTTGCTCAAAACCCAACACAACCTGACAATTGTGGGTCAGGAAGACAAATGGCAAACACATCAGTGGTAGCAACATATAAGGGCCCCCATTATTCCTGAGCTTCCATTTTCAGACAAAAAGTAATGGCCATGAAAAACCCCAGGCCAACCTAAACTCCCCTTCCAGATTCGGCCTAGTGTTTATAGTTCGGTTAGAAAGCCATACAGGCATAAAAGGAGACATGGAGAGTTTCTAATCACATAAGCGACGCTAATGCCAAGCATGAAACACACGCATGAGTCCAGCTGGCCCTTCTTACTAATTCCCCTTTACAAGAATCATTCATAATAAGACAAGATATTATTGCTGACCACCAGCTCTTCAGCCAAGACTATCAGTTAATCCCATGTCAAAGGGCAACATGTCAGAAAGGGCATGAGGTTGTTCCTTCAGAAGAGTTTAACATGCTGCGACTATGAGAACCTCAGGCATAGCAGATCCAAATGGAGGCTGGACATCAAAATGAGGATCATACTACCTTGTTATTTCTGTTCTGAAATGGACATCCTCTTGGATACAAGTGCACATCTTTTCCAGCATCACTGGAATAACGCAGGCTGCCACTCTGGAGGTGGAGAAGCACCTTGCCCTGCCTGGCAGGCATGGTTCAGGTCTAGCGGGACATTTACATCAACAGCTGTACAGTTTTCAGTGTGGCATAATTCAGCCAAACTAGTTATACCTCCTTTTTATGTGCTCCTAGGAAAGTAGTCAATTTAGACTGGACCAGGGTAGATAGATACAAATGTGTCCCTGGGGATCTAAAGCTAGCAGACTGTTCTCAATTTCATCACACTGCAGAAGGGAAAATGGTGAGAAAAAGCTGGAAAGGAAGCATGTTTCAGACAGCGAACAAATCTGAAGATTTCAGAAGTAACCAGATGGGAGTGCATGGAGGAGTTTATTTATACATAAACCAACTTTGCTAGGTTGAAAGCATTTTCTGTGAAATAAGTACTTGCCTAAAAATACTTGATCTTTCGCTGTTAACAATAAACTCCAAGAAAAAGGAGCAGAGAACCCCTCCTTGCATCTTCACAAGAGCACTTAAACCAAACCTATAAAGCTCAGTGTTACAGTTTTAGTGGAATTTGACCCATTTTTGGCCTGCACTTGTACCAGAAAAGTGCACTGCTAGAGAACTCCTGGAGAACTAGGCATGTACCTCTGAATCAAGAAAATTGTAAACATAAAGAAGACATAGCTCCTGACCAGCAGTCAACACTCGGCACTGCTGAATAGGTAGCGTAAGCAGTTTATAGACTTCTTCACTCAGAACTTTGTATTATTTGGTTTACACCATCATAAAATAAATCTTACTACTCACCATCAGTACTATGTACTTCCTGGAAAAAAAAAATAATCATATTAGCTGTTCATGATATTGCTTGTGTGCAAGATATTAACTTCATCCTGAAGTTACAGAAACGCCAGCCAAAGGCAGGCAAGGGAGGAAGCCTGGGAGGAAAGGGAGCCTTTGCCTACATTAAGCTACACATGCTAGCAAAAACACCACAGCATAAATGTTTTGACCACACTAAGTAAGAAAAAAATAAATGCTCTGCCTTATTTCTAACAGAGACAAGTGTAGTGGGAGGACAATGACACCATGGGAACCGGTTCATGAAAAGCTTCACACTCCATGTTCTGTGGAGGTAAGGATGACCAACTGAACTTAATTCAAAAGGCAGAATTCCATTCCACAGCCTGTTTTATCCCACAGGTGGTTAGGGCTCCACTACTAAATGCAAACAGCACACAAAAAAAGCTTCCTAATTTCAATACAAGACAGACCTCACCAGGGAAAAGCAAGTGGTAGGCACTGTCACTCTGAATCAGTGGTGAAAGAGAGGTGCAGAGAAGTAGGGGAAAGTGAAAGCCTAAAATAAACCGCTAGCATGGAAATAGAAAAAGATCAAAGAATACAGAATCAAGACCAAGAAGAGTGGTAAGGTGAAGACAACATACAAAACATGATGAATTGAAAAGCATCAACTCCAAACTGTTTACTACCTCATCATCCCCAAAAAGTACACCAAAAAAATAAACAGAAAGCACAGAAAACACAGCACAGAAAAAAAAAAAAATACTATTTTTACAGCAGCATTGAAATAATATACCAAGCCATGCAGCACCACATGCTGCATGGAAAACTTTCTTTAGAGTATATAGAATAAAGGGCAGCTACTTTCAGATAAGAAGTACTAGTGTGCCCGATATTGAGACGTGAGGTTACTGTGCACTAAGACAACCCAAGAGTCTCTGCACTTGTACAACAGGCAATTGACAACCTGATGTGACACAGATAATTAAAAATCGACTCTTGTATTGCTATTCACCATGCTGGTGCCAGCTATTCTCTTCACTAAATGAGGCAGCCTGTGGGGAAAGAAGAAAAGTCCAATAGCATATTGGATACAGCATGTACAAGAATATTAGAACTGCACAGGGAACCTTTTTACAGAACTATTTTGAACACTGATAATATCAGGATGCCTAAAAGCAAACCCTCAGAACACAGTTATTTCTTTGCTTGAAGTATAAAAATCTACAGGTTTTTCTACAGTGAAAAGAGCTATACATTTTGAACAAATTTTTAAACAGCCATCAATTTTTACTTGCTAGTTCCATTAGCCACTATTCATTACGAATGGAAAAGCACACAAAAATGCTGTCAAAGTAGCTTGATGTGTCCATGCATTTATTTGCTATGCAACCCAACAGAGTTCAGCAACACTTGGCTTAGAACAGCATTCTGAGGCAGCACATATTTCCGGGGGGAAAAAGCAATCAATATTTACACATCATGCATATTACTGTGGATTCTATCATGTAAACTTCAAAGATTCATTTACCATTTTCTGAGGACATGAACCTTATTGCTGAATAACCTTACTCTGTGAGTGGCTTGACGTTTCTGCCCTCTCAATTCCGCCACGTGATGATAAAGTCAGACCAACATTTATCAGTTTAATTAGTAACATACTTGACATTTCCTTCTTTAATTTCTTTACATGAATAGTTGCTGTTATAAGAGGGGAAAAAACCCCAAAACATAAAAATCGATTCACTTACCCTTTCCCTTCTTTTTGTTCAATAGAAATGAACCCACATCTGCAACTGTACTTTGACATTCAAATTTAACCATTAGGACTGAAGTAAAAATTTATGGTTAATGAAGCTTTCTTTCCTAACTGAGCTTGCAAAACTAACAAAACTCTTCACTTCAGCAATTCCAACAGCATCTCTTTGACCTTCCTAAGCAGAAACGGCATTTTATGCAAAAAGGCAACCAAACTGCATGCACTGTGCACAAAGTTGGCAGTCATACCTAAAATTTACCTTACATCAGAGAATATGTAAGACACAGAAAATAGAGCAATTGATTTTTGTTTTATTCCCCTGGTCTTCACAGAGACCAGAACAATATCTGACTCTTGCCTGTGCTTAACTTAGAAACACTGTATTTCAGTAACAGGTTAAAACCTATACAACTCATCAGATATGTATAATTGCAACAGAATGTACAAGGATCTACTTAGACATGAATTGAACAGATTCAGTAAGACACTTCTGTTACACAGTTGAAAAACAAAGAATGTCAGGTATTTTAAAATCTAGCCATTACAAATTAGATACAAGTAAAGGCAGCAATGCTACAGAAAAAAAATATACATTAGATGACTCAAAACTGGTAACTCTACCAAAACACAGATACTAATGAAATAGTTCTGCCAACTGCTAAAAGACATGTTATTCATGTCACATGTTAACTAAGGACAGGAAAGTGTTCTGCCTACTCAAAACTGTGCATCAGGTTCTAGTACTAGTCTTTCATACGAAAGTACATTTTTTAAAAACAGAATTACCTAAATAGTTACACTATGAACAATTTATGAAATCCTGTTGGTGTACAGCAGGAACCAGCAATGCTGAGAGTAGCTAGCATGTACCAGATAAGATTGTCAAAAAAGTGCAGATCTTTTTAACGAATGCAAAGTACTGTAGGATTAGGAAAGTATTATCTAGTATTTGTGAAATATTTGTACATTCATGTATTTCATTTTAGCATGGCTTCCCTAATTGATGCTACTTGCTGAAAAGTCATTCAAATGTGGTTTTCTATTTCATATCTCCTTGCAATTATAAACGCCTCTGCATATTCATTGCATGAAGCACTTGCACCGATACACTGATAAATACAGCTTTCAACATAACAAGTTCTAATTGAAAAAAATCCATTTTATTTTTATGTTTGTACCTTAAACATCAGAAAGCAACACTGCACAAATAATAATGATATTCAGAAGAGTTGAAATAAACAAGGTTATAGAAGTGCTTAACCTATGAAGCATACTCCTTGCCAGACAGCCAATACAAGAATATACAGGCAAAAAATGTTGACAGTGACTCCTATTTTTCCCTACATATATTTAAGAAAGGTTAGTCATCCGCAAAAGTTGCATGCAGCTCCCAATACAGGTGATAATAGTTCTACCAAGACCATCACAAGATCTATTTGCTATACAACAGCTCAGTTTTTTCAGACCAAAGCTTCCACAATTACTACTCTTTCTTCTCAGTTGTTAGTTAGGCTACTTTAAATTTTAGTTCAGCTTTTTTTCCCCCAAGTCAGATAGTATGCTAGCCTCGGGTTTAAACACCTTTACATATATTCATACATATGTATAAAATACTAAATTCTTAAAAACAAAGCCCTATAAACTGAGGTTCACTGTTTCTGCACTTAACTTGCCACCACTTAGACTGTGAATCATTGCAATCATATTGGAATGTTTGTTCAGTTCTTCCTTCTGCAGTTTTACAAGTGCTTCTTTTTCTTCCAAGCGTCCTTCCAACTGGGATTTTTGTACTTCCAGAGAAGATGCCTGCAGAAACAAACAAAATGTTATCATCCATTATCAATTGATAAGCACACAGTGCAGTGTGAGCTCAGTGGCCTGGTGGTCAATTTAAGCAAGTAAATTAAAAAGTAGTTTTAAAATTACAAGGTCCTTTCGGAAATCTCTCAGCTATGCATTTGGTGTACATGAATGATTACAGTGACTACCACACTTAGTGATACCACAGGAAACCACCACCTACCATATCATTGTCCTATTTCAGCAGCACAAGTGTTCACAGTTAAGCCATCCACATGTCATTTCAGGCCCCACACCAGCAAATATTTACCAAGAACAAGGGAAATATTTGCTATATTCTGGACAATATTGCCTGCAGAGATTAGGCTTTGCTTCCAGGGAACGGAAATATAGCAAATGTGTTTGCCAGACTGTACACTTTGCATTTGCTGATCAGTTTGCATGAAAATGAATCTCTGCCTTGTGAATTTACAGAGAGCCTTACCTACAGGCAAGGACATAGAGGCTGCACTGAAGTTTGGGGGATTTAGTTATGGTTTTAATACTATTTAGTTAGCTTGGTATAGCCAAACTGGTCTCTGTTTTGAGAAAAGACACTATCTTTCTTAGAGACAAAAATAGGTATTTTATTAAAATTTCAAAGGTCAAAAACCATCAGATGCATTTTGGTGTGTACGTATACAGCACAGGTACCTTAACTCAGGATGCGAGCAAGGGAAGAAAGTAAGCTAATCCACATTTTACAGTAGTCAAAACTACTGAAAAGGAATGTGCTACCTTCTCTTTTTTAATACTGTTCTACAGGCTTGGGGTTGTTTTTTTTTTCCTTCCTTCCAAACATTCTATGGTCACACACCACACCTCATATAGCCTCATTAGAACTTGACCCTGACTTCTCTTCTTTTAAATTCAAGCTCAGTTACTCAAAACTCAAATGGCATACAATTAAAGTTGAGAGAATTTCTCCCTGTCCACTACATAGGCTGCTCTAGTTTCTTTAGCTACTTTACCACCAAAATACAGGTTTACCAACTCTATCAGTTAAATAGCTAGAATTCTGGTCTCTAGAATGCAGGTGCAAGTAATTCCTTACCTTGATACTCAGTTCTTTCCTTGCTTGCTCCGTTTTACTTAATTCCTTTCTAAGAATATCTATAGTTTGTTCCATATCTTTTTTTTCTTTCTGCTGTGCTTGCAGTTTTTCTTCCAGAACTTTTATTTTCTGTTGCAAAGCTGAAGAAAACGAACACAATAAAAGATGGGTTGCCAAACTTAGAAAAGAGATACTGCATCGCCAGGGAAACAAGGTTTTGGGGCTTGTTTTTATTTTAGACTCAGTATAGCAGCTAATAATTTAATTACTGAGTAGCGCCACCTACTGCTACGTGATAGTAGCTGCTTTCAGTCACATTTGCAAAAGAGTTAAATTAAGCTCTTGTAAAATTTGCAGTCCCTACAGAAAACAGTTTAAATGGACATGTTGTAAAAAGATCCCGAAGGGAAATGTGATGCTGTGGAGACAATCACTGAAGTCCATGCAGTCTAGGAAATTAAGTTTATGTATCCTTTCTAAAACCAAAAATCTGTATTTGTTTCATTCAACTATTACATATCCCTGCCTAACTAAGATTTACAAATTACTTAGTAAGATGTAGCTGCTAACCCAGAGCCCATAACAACAACATCTAGTTAATCTAGTTAGTTCTCTAGGTTCAGTGAAGTTTAAGTATGAGACTTACTTGTTATTTTGCCATCTCTCTCCTGTAGCTGTTGCTGTAGTTCTTTTCTGTGATCTTCGGTTTCTACCAACTGTGCAGCAATCCTAAAATTGCAGAGAAATAAATTTTAACGATCAAAGTGAGATCTGCCACCATTTCTCTATCCTAAGAAGCTAGAATGATTTTTGTGTCGTTTCCAATTCCTGTCAGGAGCTTCAAAACAAACCTATGAATTTGCAGAGTGTGAGCACAGACAGACAGATTTTATTCCCTCTCCCCCCATGAAATAGTCATTTCCTTTTTCTGATCATGGAGACACAGTAGAAACCACTGAAAAAGTTCCTATCTGGAGTTTAAATGCCAGAAACTGTCGCTTTTGATTGCAGCCACAAAGCATCCAAAATACTATGACAGAACTGAAATTGTCATTCAAAGAAAGTCAAAATTCACTGCCATTAGTGACTAAGGATGCTGGGGTTTTACCTCTTAGTATGCTCCAGAGTCAACAATACCATTAGTAATGCCCGTTTCATGCAAGCACATCTATATATAATGATTTTCCAATACCATATTCCAGATCGTCACACAACACGAGACAAACCCAACGATTTCCTAAGATATCACCAAAGCCCATATATAGGGCTGCTTCAGTCTTCATTAGATAGGATAACATTTAGTTTCCACAATAATTTTATATATAGGTACTGTCATCTATCACCGTTATAGCTGCAACCTGTGAAGCTAATCTACCTTTTCCATTACTGGTTAACCTAATTTCTAAGGCATATTCTATCTGCCATTTGCTTTGCCTATATGGCATCTGCTGTCACTCTTGTTTATTTATTCATCCATTCCCTATTCACCAGTTTCTAAGCTGCAGCCTCCAGCAAGAGGGACAGAGTTAATTTCCATGGTCTACATTTTATTCATAACAGTTCAAGAATATCTATATAACTGCTCCCCCAGCCTGCCTTTAAAAAGAAGCAGCTGTCATCAGAATATCTTCCCAATTACACTGAGCTGCATACTGCACCAGTGAAATTAAGTGTCCAAATTTATTCAGTAGCAAACTTAGGTACCAGTATGAAAATTCTTCCATTTGGATCAGAAGTCAAAGCAGTGATTTGGACTGCTCTGATTAGTGACAAGGCAAAAGCCTGGAAGGATGAAGTGAACTTTAAAAGGAAAACCAAGAATAGCATTTTATTTCTCAACTGAATACAAGGCCTGCCTGTGAGCATACTGGGTATTCCTCCCAACCCCAATACAGGAGCAAACAAAATTAACCAAAGTCACTGATATAGATATTCATCTAACATACACATATAAAACCAACCCTGAATTATCTTTTGCTTCCTAGAACTCCACTTCTCAGATGTTACTTAAAGCTCAATCAAAAAATTGAGATTAAATGCTACTTACTTTTACTGTTTAATTTGCGTTAAAAAGACCAAATTGAACTTACCTGTCATTCTGCTGCTTGAGTGATTCATTTAGTTTCTTCATTGCTTCCATTTGTTTATTTAGTGAATTGCATGTAATCTGTAAATCTTTATGCTGTCTTTCAGTTGTTTCATACCTACAAATGAATTAGGCGGTTACGGCTGAAGAGTTTAAGTGCTTTTGAAGAGCTTTTACTTTAACATAACGGTTTGTCAAATAAAAAATACTTGACAACATCTATGCAACCATCCCACTCAAACTAAAAGCAAGGTGTTTTGGGGAGGTGGTGTCGATTTTTTGGTGGTAGTTTGAGTGTTGTTTTTATTTTGGTTTTTTTAATGAACATACCTGGAGGAAGAAAAAAACCCCAACCCAACAAGCCAAGCATCAGTGGATCTCTGACATATCCTTAATTATTAAGGATCAGGAAGCAACTTTCCTCCAGCAGAAAACTCTTAGGAATAGACAAAACATACAGATCCCTTTAGAAATTTGACAAACACAAACTGGTCTAAATTGAGTATTTGCAGTCATCTTTTAAAGGACTTTTTGAGTCAGTCTAGGACTGTTGGCTTGTGATATCAAAACTGAACACACTGAAAACACAGAATGTCTTTAATACGAGTTTATGAGGTAGATCTCATGCTCTAAGCAAATGTTTTCCCATTTTCCTACCGAGAGGAAAATTTTCTCCCCTGATGTCAGTTACTGGGTTGTTTTTAAGGAACAGCATATTTAAAGTGTATAGATTGTTCAGAATGAAAATTTTTGCTTTATAAACACATTGTAAGGATCAGAAAGCTATTTTATGCCTGCTTTGGAGAATTTACAACTGTTAAATACTAAATTGCAGCTGGTTTATTTCACATTAATCAGTCAAATACATGTTCACAGAGTATGACTGCATACAGTTCCAAGCAAAAAAGGAGGCACTTCCACATTGATCATACTAGATACTTATCCAAGAAACCCCATAATGAACAAAAGTTTTATACATTTTTCCTCCCTCGATGGCTCCCTTATTGGCAGCAATATACCTTCAAAATTGTCAAATATAATGCCTGCTCCATTACTAAGCAAGAAACTTGCTCTCAATTTTACCAGCTTCTTTGCCTTGCTGACACCTAGTGACGAGACAGGGTCATGTGAGTTGTAAAGCCAAAGCTCTTTTAAGCTTTTATTCCTCAAAAGCACACTCTATTTTCACAAATAGTTTTTATCTTCATATACTGTGTGTTTCATATGTCCTTTTTCAGCTTAAGATCCTAAAGAAATGATGCTTATAAATAATTTGGGACACACAAGGTGCCTCCTTCCTATCTCACTTTTACCTAAGTTCAATCAAGTTTGCTACAGAAGTGATCAAAGATGCAAGCCTCTACCTTATGCAGACATACTGTTATTGGCTGCTTCTCCAGACTATTTATAGCATGTCATCAAGACAGCGTATAAGAACAAAGACAGACATCAAAGAGTATGGTATAATACTAACAGAAACTGAGCATTGTTAATTTTGTTTCTTAGAGAACAATGCTCCCTTTTATACAAAGGTCATGCTATTTCCCAAACTGGACCTTCAACATCTAAAACTTCAGTTCTCATTCCATTTAACATATTAACTTCTTGAATGACTGAAGTTAATCTCACTGATAAACATGTAGAAGAAAAAGTAATGAATTTTTCACCAAACAACATAAAGTAGCATGTAATATTGCCCTTCTAATGTGCTTAGCACAGTGAAGGGCTTCCTCACCCTTTGAATACAAAGTATTTGCTTAGAGATCTTACATGCCTTACCTCTGAAGAAGATCAGCAGAGGATCTTTTCAGTATTTCATATTCTTCAGCAACTGTTTGTAATTTCCTGTTGTGTTGGAAAAGCTGTTCTATATCAGTCTGTGCTCTTTCAGATTCGGCCCGCTGAGCTTTCAGCAAATCACCGAGTTCTTCATTTTTTCGTTCTGCATCTTTCAACATTGCAGCAAGAGTTCTTGCCTTTGAGTGGAAAGACACCCCCCACCAAAAACAGCCCCACAATTACAAGCTACTCTGTTTCATGAGTCACTTTGTAACAGCCATATTTGAGACCATAGATCTAAACACTAAAATGCCATCAGCTACGTTAATTATTTCTCTCACCTAATATTATTTACAGATTAATTTCTTCACTAATTTCCTTTGGCTTCCTTTATAGACAGTGTGAGGGAAAAGGGAAGAAAGTAAAAGATCATACATTTTAGCTATGTATTTAGTAATCTGCAGCCCAATCTTTATTATAACCTTTAGATAATAGAAATTATTCCAAGTTTTCAATGCACACCTCAAATACATATCCCATGGAAGCAAGCTTTATTTGAAAGTTCATCTTGGACAAGTGATTAAAAGGCACAAACAGGAAACAGTTCCTCACATACCAGCAAATTCTACATAGAATTCTAGTATGTAGCTATACTAATTTTCAAGATTACTACTATTAAATTAATACTAATGGTTACAAATAATAATCAGTACAGTAGGTTGGTTTTGTTGACTTCCTATAAGGAAAAGGACATTAAAGAAAACAGTTCCAAAAACAATCCAGAGGGAAACAGGATGTTCGTAATAAAAAATGAAGTCTGCCTTAACTTGCAAGCGTAGCTACACTAAGCATTGCAGAGTTTCCACACATGCCATCACAATTAAAGCTACCCAGACAATTATTACTTAGTCCCACCTCAGAGTCCCAGAAGGAAGCTCCATGCTACTTACCTCTGACTCAGCCTGGGCTCTTTGACATCTGTACTGAGTCATCAGCCTCTCAGCCTGAGCCTGAGCTACTGCCTTTGCTTCCAAAAGATCTTGCAGCCTAGTTTCTTTAGACTGTACAAAGGAAGAACATATTTCATAAACATTTCCTGACTGCACAGACAGCACCATACCCATACCCATTAGGCTGTACTCACTGCTAATGCCGACAGCTTCTGCTCATAGACATCCATTATGTCAGATATCCTTATGTCAGTGAGCGACTCCTTCATCTGTGGAAATGTTTTCCAATTACTACTACTGTACAGGTGTATTTACTTAGATATGTAACATGTTCCTAAAGAGCTTGGTAGTTCTGTGAACTCCACCCATCCATTAGCATTTTTACTTCTTATTTTTCTATCTGAAACTACTCAAATGAATCTACCCTGGAAAGTCTGTGAACAACTGAACTAAAAATAATTTAGGCTGAATAGGATTCATCTGCAGAAGGCTATCGGTCCAGCACTCTGGAAAGGTAGCATCACTACTGTAAAGTGGTTCCCCTTGGTCTAACCTTTGCTGGAATTTGCAGTACCCTCATAGAGTACCTAAAGTAATTTGCCCTAATATTAATAGCACAAAATGCATGCGGCTAAAAATCCTCATTCATACTCCATGGATTTCTCAACATACAGATTATCAGAAAAGGCTCAGGAAAGTTGTTCTGAGAACAGAGCTAAGCAAGTTTACCCATTTACTAGAGGAAATATACCATATACAGCAGAAGTCCTAAGTGTTTATTAAGATATATGCCCAAAGTCAAGTAAGAATGCAACTTGGTGATTTCGGGATATTTCTTCCTAGGCAGTGCTACTGTAACACCAGCTTTGAGCAGCTGTTCATGTTGATGCACAATCAAATGCAAGCTATCCCAGCTGTTCATACAATGAACACCTACTGAAAAGGTACTATCTTCACACTACTTTGGACCAGAATGTAAGATTCTTACATAATAACAGTAGTTCCTGCGCAGCTCCAGTTCTCAGCTCATTTCCCTGCCATGAAGTAGGAAACAAGTACTTTGCCTGCTCGCAAACTTGTGATCTCTATGTCCTTTTAGGTATTAGTACTATAAGAAAAGCTTCTGTAAGTTCCCTTCACTCCACTCACTCTGTACAGCAATACTATTAAAAGTCTTTTCTCAATTACATTTTTACACACATTTGAGCTTCACACAACAAACAGAACACACACAGAGGTGAAGTACTGCATGTTTCAAGTGAATGTGTATATTGATTTTTAAAGGAAAGTTCTACTAATTAGAAGGTCTAAGAAAAGATTCACTCAACAATTCATCAACTTTCTCCTCTAAAAGAAATTGAAGCAGCTTTACCATCTGCCACACCTGGAAGCTGCTGCACTAGTGCTGTCAGGCACCTACAACTGCTTTAACTGACATTAATACATACACAGCAATGCACCTACAGGCTGTCATGTGCTGTCTTGAAAAGGATGATCAATGAGAGCATTCAGTGGCAGAGTACAAACTAAGCCAACCAAGACTCACTTAACCTTTCTCACTATTGTTCTAGCAGCTGACTGGAACCAATAGATTGTTGAGTTTCATTCTTATCAATTGTAAGAAAGAAGATAGTTGCAAAGCTAAGGCTGAAGGCAATGCCACTAATACAGATATCAAGCCATTATCAGGCACTTTCTGATGTTCATTTTCCCAATCTGCATTATCAGGCACTTTCTGTTGTTCATTTTCTCAATCTGCATACTGTTCTTTTAAGCCAAAAGAAAAGAGAAAAAACAATCCATCACTCAGTCTTAAGCAGCTACAAAACAACTAACTTCCTTCAAACAGAAAAGATAAGGAGGAAATACATTCAGTGTTTGACAGTATGGCCTGCAAAGCGGCACATTGTATGTGGTGCTTGTTTGGGTGCCTCATTCACAATGAATGTTGCTCCAGAGGGAAGCAAAAACTTTCTTCAGAAGTAATACTACTGCCTTTCCAAGAAGGCCACCAAAAATTTAACTGGAAACACTAAAAAGTCAGCTACAGGAAAGAAGGAAAATGTTCATCTGCATGTTCAGGCATACAAGAGATGTACCATACTCTTCTAAAGCAGCTTATCATCTCTGTTTCATCACAGGCTATTTCTTAGGAAGTGGGAAGAAGAGGTTCCCTGTATGTGTTGCAGCACATCTTGGCAGATGCAACCATATCCAACACCTGCCTCCACATATGATAGCTAAGAAGTGTACGGGTAAGCCCACTGGAGAAAGAGATCTCAATAAGCAGCCCAGCTTATAACGTAGCACAAAGAATCATCACTGAATTCTGCTCAGTAGCTTAGTAAAAGGAGCACATTCCAAACAGGCAGGAATCTAAACTGGACTCAACTTATACATATGCTATAGCCTAACACTTGGATTTCTGCCCTGCCCTCCCAGTAAAAAGTGTCAAATTTTTAAAAAGGGGTATATCAATTCTACTAACCTCTAGTCCAGAATGAAGTTTTTGTATTAATTCCTGAATATTTGAAGTTGTGGATTCATCACTTGAAAGACAGGATGAAGAACACCTCACTGAAGTAACGTTGGTCATGGGTGACAGCAGTTGGATTCTTTTTGATGCATGCTCTGTTTCTTGTTGTCTGTAGGCATTATTTGCTGCAATGCTTTCACCGAGCCTGAGTAAACATAAAGACTATTAATGAAACAAGCTGCCACAAATACTGCAAGGATTGAAAATGAGAACCATTTCATAACATACCTTCTCGTTCACTGCAAACAGATTACACAACAGTCACATTTGCATTATCACACATTAAGATGTAGTATTAGACACGTGGCCAAACTGTTTCTACGAAAAGCAGAAAAAAATTAAAGCCCATCATGGCTAACCTTTAGTACCTTGCCAGAAAGGGCATCATGGTGTTTAGCTCTTCTTGAGCACAAGAGATCACCCATCTCCTATTAGCCTGAGGAACAGGTTATTTCACATGTCATTATTCAACTTAACTAGGCCGCTGTTTGTAAGTAAGAAGATTGAGAAGGTTAAGAATATTTATTAGGCACAAAAATAAGATTAAATCATAAGACGACACAGTGCTACCAATAAATCTCAGTTTTTCCTTGTCTATGATGCTATTTTTAAACACGCTATAGAGTACAGCACATTTCATTTTGGAAGTTTTAGCCAAAAGTTTAGACAAAGAAAGTGCCATCAATTAAAATCTGTACAGGGAAGAGAATACAAAAGCTTAGGCAGAAGTAATTACAGTACCTATATTCCAGTGTATGCATGTAACTTGTGGTTGGTATTTTAGAGGCAGCGATTAATGACATGTTCCAAATCAGGGAGAAGTCAAAAGAGCTGATTTTTGAGGCACCAGCCAAAAATCTTTTCCTACTGATAAATTCCTTACTAAGTTATCCCAGTCACTTCACTGAAGTGCTGTCACAATTGCTTCATAAGTGAACAAAGCCTATTTTTAACTTGCATTTATAGACGTGTTATTTGGCTATTCCATTGCACAACTCCAGGCACACTGGATTGTACAGATCCTTCATTCTTCCAGCCAGACTATTTGTTAGTGGCCTTTATAAAAATGTTTCCTGTATTCACAAAACTATGTGATCATAGAACAGCTGAGGTTGAAAGGGACTTCTAAAGATCATCAGGTTCAGCTCTCCTGCTTTAAGCAGGCTGCCCAGGACTACATCCAGTAGTTTTCACTGTCTCAAAGGATGAGGCTCTAGAACTTCCCTGGACAACCTTTTCCAGTGTTTGACTCCCCTTACAGTAAAAGTTGTTGGATTTCTTTGGTTTTATTGTGTCCTCCCCACCACCTCCCGCCCCGCTCTGCCCTTCTAAAGAAACATGAAAGTTTTTTTTCCTTGCATTTCAGTTTGTGCCTACCTCCTGTCCTGTCGATGGACACCACTGAGAAAACTTTGTTGTTCCATTCCATTGTAGTGTATAAATATTGATAAGATAGCCCCAAGTCTTCTCAAAACCAAACAATCCCAGCGCTCTCAGTCTCACCCTGAATTGACACATGCTCATCCTTCAAACATCTTAATGGCCCTTCACTAGACTCACTCCGGTATGTTTGTATCTCCCTAGCACTGGGCAGCCCAGACCTGGACACACCACTCCAGATGTGATCTCACCAGGGCTGAGAAGAGGGGTTTCTTAAGTTCCTGTAATGCCATTATCTTCACAAGCTTTCTCAAAAACAATCAAAAAATCACAATGAGGCAAATCAGCATGATCTGCTTAGGTCACCTTCTTTTTCTCCAATAGTAGTAGTAATACGATCATGAATCCAAGATAAGCTAACTATATTACAAATCTTTCACTCAAAAAAGCAGCTGAAATGCCAAAAAGAAATCCAAACAGGAAGTCCGTTCAAGAAATCCCTATTTATTTTTTAAAAAAAGCTGTATTAACAAAAAGGAAAGAAATTTCAGATTGGTTTTTGAGGTTGCAAAGACCATGATACAATTTAAGATACTTTTTCCTAATTTATTACATCTACAGAAATAGGGACTCCATCAAATAGAGTTTCTTAGTATTTTTCCCCTGTTTAGACCACCTTAAATACTATCTGAACTGCCATCTGCCTGTGTCTTACCCTATTCTATTCTTTCTTGGAAGTTACTACCAAAGAGTAAACAAAGCTTTAGGAACTGAAGAGTAACATGCATGTCAAAGTTCAATAGAGAGAGCAACCTGACAGTCAGAATGTTAAATGCACTCCAAATTCCAAGCACAGACTTCAGGCAAATGAACTCTGAGGGACAGAAGTCAGACACCACTACTCTCTCTAGGATCTGATGTTAATTGAATACCATCAGAATTTGAACTATTTCTTTCCTCTGGCCTCCAAGATCACTACTGTCTCTTAACTACAAATAAAATAATATGCCGAGAAAGATCAATAGCACTAAACCTATAAAAATGTCAAATCCTACCACTCTATTGCAAAAAGAAACTTACACTATGGCAGGAAAGTCTGGTAAGGGTGCAGCCTCAAACAGTATTCTAAGTCCCACTTGGACTTGCTCTCTGTGGTCTGATGTTAAAGCAAATGTCAAAGGTGTAATCAAGCGTTGATCCTAAAAAAGAAACTGCTTTTGTCAAAACAAGATATAACAGTCAATGACAAAAAAAATCCTAAAACCACCCAGATATCACAGCATCAAGGCCCATTAGCACAGAAAAGTTTTCTTCAAAACTTCGGCTACCTTCTTAAAGTTTGCCCTTCTAAGTTTCTGAGCCTGAAGTTATGGAAGAGAAACAATTTTAAAAATAGCTTACACTTCAGAGTATTTAGAAACATGTTTTCACATTAAAGCCAATGCAACAGGTAAAGAGCCTAATTCCTTCAAATTTTCAAGTGCTTTATTTCCACCATAAAGCTTAAGTTTTATACGGATTTCCTGAGAATTGAAACTCTCACTGTTACCCATTAATTACATAACTTCCATTCTTGAAAGAAAACCCTCTGAAACAGCAGGAAGTGTCTGATTGTCTGGATTACTTTTCCATCTCCCAAGTAAATTGTTAAGATATCATCTGACCAATAGTTATGAGGAACTGTTTTAACTAGGCAAAAATCACAAATTAGAATAACCAACTGCACAAATAACATGGTTGTGATAACTTTTTTCCTAGTTTGATACCTTTAAACTGCAGTCCTAATGCAGTCTTAAAAGGATAATTCTTACCAGGCAGCTGAAGTATGATTTCACATGCATTGTTGAAATAAATAATCACAGTAACAAGCCAAGACCTCTTATTTTAGAAGAATTAACAGTGAAACAACCTTTAAGAAATGTGCTGAGGTGCTGTATTTTCCTTGAAGTTTTACCACTTCAGAGATAAGCATACGAAACATTCAGAACTAACGCTACTGCACTGCAGTGACACTTCCCTTCACTGATATGTTTCATATGACATTTTAAAACCATACCTGCAAAATTTTGTAGAAGCTGACCTCCATACCAGGTACATCCTGCTTCAGTTTGCTCATAAGATCAAGTGTTTTCAAAATAATATCAGCAGCAAGTTTGCTTTTAAACATACAAATAGAAAAGCAAAGGGGAAATAAGGGGGGGAAGTAGAGTGAGATGTGTCAAATCAGCACTGATAAATTTAGTCAATTTCTACATAAATTAATACCTTCACAATGAAATTAAGTATGTCTATCAGGGCAACAATGCCATCACCAAGAGAGATCCTTGGACACGCTGCTGAGCTTCTCCAGCATGCCAAGGCCAGCAACAGTGAAGACCAAAAAAAACACTTTCAAGTTGAAACTGAGGCGGGTTTTAATCGTAGGTCCAGTTATATTTCTCTGATTTTTGGCCATATAACTTTTGGTTCTATCAACATTCAGATTAATGACACTGAGCTGAAGGAATGTATATTCCATTTTCAGTGCAATAATTCCTTCCCGTACTGATGTGTCATACTTTAGAACTCTGGTTGCATAAAATCAAAATGAAAAGTTAGGTGCATTAAGCAATTCTGGTAAGCTTCATTTCAGATAAGCTTGAATTACTGCACAAGGCTTAAAGGTCTTGTTCCACATAAGTGGCTCCCCAGCTCATGCCAAAAACAGTATCTGAATGTTTAAAATAGGTTTTAATTATTGAACTGACCAGCAACATTAATTTCAAATACTAAATTTGATTTTAAAGCAGTATTGATTTACATGCAATTAAACGGTACTTTCAACAACAATATACTTTCCATTGAAACAATATCACAACAATTCTTACTAGATTAGCTTTTATACAAATGTGTGCTCACCACATTTTAGAGTCCCCTACTTTTGTTCCAAAACCGGTATCAATCCCACTATAGGTAAATTGGTGTTCTAAGAGAGATGTGCATTGGCTCGCAGTCAGTACCTTCGAGGCATGCATTTTCAGTCTGTCATCTCTACAGAGCAGTAGACTGAGTTAAGAACAAATTTCATATACCTATCATTATGTATTGGCACAAAAAGAGAATATTTTCTAATAAAAAGAGGACACAAAAGCTGGTGTATCAAAGCACAAAAACATTTTTAAAACCCAGCTACATAAACCACTTTAGACATGCTTAACTCACAAACCAAGTAAGCTTCACTTTTCAGTTAGAAGACACTCACTTGGACACAAACAGCTAAGGGAAACAACAACAAAATGAGTGGCATAAAGATGAGCAAAAGGCAGCCAACAATCAGTCCCCAATACGAGAACTGGTTATCTAGGAGTGAACTAGCAAATAGACTTCTTCACAGAAGTCAGCTTAGACGCAGTCATGTCCTCCTTCCTACATGACACCATGGACACTAAGGACTCCAAAAGGAGTGCAAAATTGCATTATTTCACATTTTTTTTCCTTATTTCACAGATCTAAATTTGTATCACATTTGGCTGGGAGCTGCACCTGACTTAGCTAGGCAAAAACACTACACTGATCAAGAAGATGGAAGCCAAACTCCCCTTGTGATTTCAAAAGAACACACTTACGTTCACTTTTGATCTGCAAAGTGCTTCTCTACTGTTGAATAGCCACCACATTTCATCCTGCATCAGTAAATTACAAAATAATTTCGTAGCAATTAGAAAGCTACTTAAGGTCTTTCAAGATGACAGTCCTAAGTAGAACTGGGGCAGTTATCATCATTAAAAGCTATTAAAGTCACCCAAGATAGACATTTCTTCTAACACCTTAGAGCAGATCATGGTGGAGGAATAAATTAACAGCCAATAGGCACATAAAAAGGATATTTGTCAGGACATTAATAGCCTTGGCCATTCTTTCACACTTCTTCACTAATAGCTCATCCACAATCTGTTCTGGCATCTGAAGATGATCGAGAAGAACAGGCAGCAAAAGATCCACAAAATGCTCGGCTGAGGCACTGTTCCCACTATTAATAACATCCTGTAATAAAGATATTTTATGGTAATTTTTAAAACTACAGAGCAAGGAAGCCAAGCCTACTCTACCCCCTCCTCCACCAGGCTGTCTTCTTGCTTTCCCAGCCTCTTGCTATTTCAGGTTTATGATTGTGGATTAGTAATATACTTGAGGAAGGAATTTAACAAAGAAACAGCAGAAACTTCCTCACTGCTTCAAGCCTTAGTAAGCAACTGTTTGATAGATTTGACAGCATCTACCTCATGACTTCACAAACTGCTGCATCTTCCACTTAATTTTCCACACAGCGTTATCTTTTAAAGAAAAGCTGTTTTACAAAGCGTGGAATTCTAGAACAGGAAGAATTTTATTTAAGGTATATTTTTACATGCTATTTTTCAAGTAAAATGCTAACAGTGGTTTGAAAGTCAATTAAAATTATAGCTGCTAACAAGCTCTTCAAACTCAATTATCAGTCTTGGTACCTCAAAAATCTCTTTGAAGAGTTGCAATGCTAGAACTGAAGAGTCTTCAGAGCCTTCCAATGGTTGGTTTGACAAGTGCACCAATGCAACAGATGGTTCAAAAGTCTTTGAGCGAGTCACAAATCTGGTATTTCCAGAGACTGGCAAGCCAGATGGTTCCAGTATTGCCTGTCGCAGGATATGACGCAGTTCTATCACAGAACAGAAGGCAAGCAGGAGCTCTAAGATCTGTGTGAAGTGAATGAGAGTTCAAACACTTTTAAATCAAGTACTTACACAGAAATTGCAACTCCCATAGCACAGGTCTAGAAAGATACACAAGTCCTATGCAACTCCTTTTAGCACTTTAAAATTCTCTGAAGACTAATCTTCTTTCCTTAAAGCCAAGTCAGCAGCACAACACAGCTCATTACACTGGTGAAGGCTTGTGACAGCACTGAGTGTATTGCTTTCCCTTCTTTTTTAAGCATGACTGCTGGCTATCCAATAAGCAATAGAAACACATATACGCTCAGAATAAAAAAAAAAGCTATGGAAGGGCAAATATTCTAAGACATGAACAGATGCACATCTGCATTCTCAGGGATGAAGAGGAAAGCACCCTGGAAGGCTCCTTGTCAATGTCTTGCTAAATCAACCACATAAACACAAACCACATAAACAGAAACCTTAGCATTTATTATTTACTATGATGTGAAACACATTCATAAGAAAAGCTAAGAGTTGTTCCACAGATGTATTTAGCCTAAATATTTCCACAACATTTAATATTCTAATCTTTAGCAACGGATAGCCAATATTTCATTTACATAAAGTGATAGTGAGTCAAAGTTGAATAAAACAATTAACTGCTTAACCAAATGTGGCATCAATTTGTTCAACTAATACGAGAGAATGCATTAATAAGTCTTGGCAGTGAGCATCACTGTTCCCTGATCAGAGTCCTAGTAGTATCAATTCAAGCTTTAGCTTGTGAAGTAGGGTACACACTGCATTTCGGGTAGATCCCAAGATTTCCTACTAGCCAAAGCACAAAAGGTGTTTATGTTGGCTTATTGCCTTCAGGTCTGCTGCCTGAAAGCAGACACAATCTGGCAAAAAAAACAGCCACCACAAATCCAACCTGTCAGCCTTGTGAATAACTAGAGTTTAGAAATATAGAGCATAGAAATGACCACAGGTCATTTAAGAATCCTGAAGTCAATATATTTCATTATCAACCCTTGTACACAAGGAGCCTACTTACGACTGCAGAAGTGGAACTCGATTAGGAGTTGTACCCTCTTAGCCTTAAACTGATGAAGTATAAATACCTTAGATGATGAATTGGGATCCCTTCCATGAAGAAGATCTAATACTTGACCAAGGCATGAGGTAAAGTGCTCATATCTATAGCATGCATAGAGGAGGAAAGAAAAAAACCAGAACGTAATTTTGCTGCACTCAGACATTTGTAGCAAGACACATACAAGTGCCCTGTTCTCCTCCTTACCCCCAAACACTTCAACTACAGTAACAGTTTTGATAATGTAACTTCTATTTAAAGTGGACTAAGCTTTAAAAATATTCTAAGAATGAAAGAAAATTCCTTAAAATAAGCCAAGATTTTCCAGCTATTTTTACTATTAGGTTTAGATTGAAATTCAGCAACTAAAATCTGCTATCTGAATTTGCAGAACTAGTCAAGCTCTCCACAGCTCTACCACCCTCCAGTGAAATTATTACAGCTTCAACCATACTATTCCACTTCAAGATAATATAGACCTGTAACAGGCAAGACAGCTACTCACCAAGTTGTCTGACCACCAGACAAAGAATTACTGTCCAGACAAAGAATTACTGAACACACTATTAAATATTCCTTAAGTGACGATGAAAAAAAAATACATTGATTCACACATCCATGTGAAAGTAGTAACACGAGAATCCTTCAGTTTCAGATACAGCAGTTATATTCAACTTGTAACATTCAAAAATCACCTAGGGATTTTTTTTTCCCCCCTGTGTTTGGTTCAGAATACAAATAGCACACAGCAAAGAAACTTCACAAGAGCTTAGGACAAATATACTTTAAGGAAGTGAAGCGATACCTGCTAAGATAATCGGCAACTTTGGGGTTCTTCAGAAGATCCATGAATAGATCAACAGAGTATTTTCTTGTTAGAGTACCATCTCCATTTACAACAATATTGAATATTAACTGAAACGTCTGATGGATATTTCGAGCATGAAAGAGCTGAAAGAAAAACGGAAGTTATGTATGGGCACATACTTACTTTGCTGGGTTTTTAGTCAGACTAGCTAGAATTAGAATTTTCTTTGCCAGTGTATATTAGCTTTATCTACAATTTAAGAATGTAACAGATTCAATATTACTCACTTTTTCTCCTACTTCTTCATTTAAAGTAAGGCTTGATAATAGCGAAAGTGCAAACACAACCATAGTCAAACTACTATGGGCCAGGAAACTTATTAAGGTACGATAGAAACTCTTCACGTTATTCTAAAACAAGGAGAAACACAGGCATCACAAACTTTATTCTGTTCTGTAAAAACACCAAACTCACAGATTGTACATACTTATAAATAAGCCATACAAATAATGAGTAACAATACAAAAACCGTATTAGAACCGTAACAATTCTCTAGGAAATATATTTTAGTGTTCTACTGCACAATACTGGTGTTGATGTCAATGTCCAAATTCTATCTTGAACTTTTACAATGAAAACCAAACAAATAAACAAAAAAACTAAACCCAAAAGCAAACAAAACAAAAAAACCACCCAAGAAAGACATTCCATCATTATTTGAAAGAAAGATAAGAAAGTAATTTTACTGAAGTCTCTAATAGAAAATCACCACTGAAAATTGACCCAGTCCCTTCTCTGCTCAGTGAACAGTGCTCATTATCTCTGCTTATCAAGATCAGTGGTATTTTAATGTCTTTTAAAAGGCAAAACTCTTTCTTGGCCAAAGCTACCAACCCAGCTTACAAAAAAAATATCCAACTACAGTCTTCTTATGTTAACAACATGTATTTTTTCTAAGGAAGAACGCTCAAATTTTAAATTCACCTTTCCTGTGCACAGAACTGTTGCAGACACTGAACACGTAACACAAACTAGTGATGTAGAGAAGGAAAAAGAACACCCAGCTTCCTGAGTTACCAGTTATTTTCTCAAACATGGGAGAAACAAACACCAGCACTGCAGAACAAGCAGGTCAGGGTTATTACTGCCACCAAAAAAGTGCCTAAGAAATACTAAGGTAGTTCCCCAGAGTCAAGCGTTTTGCCCTCAAGCCAGATGATAACGCCACAACAGCAAAACTCTTACCGAAGATTTTATCCGGGTTTGAATAGACAAGTTGTGACGACAGAGATTTGCCAGGAGTCCTAAACACGGTATCGTTAACTCATCTTCAGTAGGTTGACTTAAAGGAAAAGCCCAGAAGTTTAAAAAACAAACAAACCATTTTTTATTAAAGCATCTAGAATTTAATTGCAAAAAGTTGTAGTGTGGGGGACAGGAGGCATGGAAGATTTTTATTTTGGGGTTTTGTTTGGTTTTCTAATTAGCCACCATCCCACCAAGCAAAGTGAAATTCAAACTGCAGTCACCATAGTGCGGGCAGTTTTTAATGGAGTGCATCTGAAAAAACACCCCAATACCAGAGATCAGGGCTTTTAACAGTCATTACACCTTTCATGAGTACATGTGCACAAAATTTGTATTCATCTAAAAAGTTTACTCCTAATGACAGGCATGAATTTTCTTCTGGCTTTTCTCTTTGTTAGCTCCCTGCTCCTAGGGATGTGCAGGTGGGCTATGAGGCAAATTGATATTCAATCACCCAAAGTCCCACAATCATTGCAGCTGGCAATCTGTAACAGCATGGTTTTCAAAGAATTCAGAGCAAAAATGACACAGCTCACTCTGGAGACCAGGTTAGTGCAATATGCTAATGGCCTTCAGAAAGTTTGGAAACTTAGCTAGATACTTCCCATAAGAAAAGACAACCAAGTACACACTTACACATGCTGCATTAGAAATGAAATCAATTCATCGATATTGGCACCAGCAGAAAAGACAGGAACATTGTAGGTTAGCCTCTGCAGCAACTGAATACTCTGAGGAAATAAAAAGTATTCACACGTCTTTCCTATAGCATATCACTGAAGAATGTTACAAGTTACAAAAGCTGAAACTGAAAGGACAAATAACAAGACACCACCACTAAATTCTTAGACTCTCCAATGTTAACATAACAATTACACAATCTGCCGCAAGCACAATGAGTAATGTCCTACCATACTGATGTACTCAGTAGAAGACCAAGCAGATTAGTAAGATCTTATTTTGACAGAGGAGTTACCTTTACTCCATCCAGTTCTCCCCATTGCCTCACCAGCAAGTTCTCCATTCTGTCAGTGAGAAAGGGGCTTTTTCCTATTGGAAGATCTAGAAGTGCCACCGAAATCCAAAAAGCACCTTGCAGCCTCTTATAGAAAGTATGTTTATAGGAAAATAGGTTTGCTGTAAAGACTGCCAACAGATCCATCGGTAGTAAAATCCTTCAGACAGCATTCTTTTGGCACATAACTGAGTTAATATGAAATTAATAAAGAATCATAGGCTGGTTTGGGTTGGAAGGGATCTTGAAGTTCATGCAGTTCTAACCCCCCTGCTATGGGCAGGGACACCTTCCACTAGATCAGTGTGCTCAAGGCCCCATCCAACTTGGCCTTGAACACTTTCTTTCACTCCTTCACAATTACCTGACAAAGATTAGACGATACAGCCATGCTTTTGTTACGAACTTTAGGAGAAACAACTAAATACTTCAACTGAAAGTAACTTTCCAAGCCCTGAAGCAGTGATTTCTTGAAATAATTTAAAATACAGGGTGGACTTTTTTTTTTCAGTTGGTTGTTGGTTTTGGTTTGTTTGTTGGTTTTTGGTTTTTTAATTTGAGTAGGTGAGCAACACAAGTAGGACTGAAGAGAGAATACAAAGAACTCCATGCAGTGTTAAAATCCTGTCATACTAGCTTCACACAACAAATAAAATACACATCTAAGATTAACTCTGCCTCAACACATTATTTCAGACAGCACTTCGGAAGAGTTATTATATGCATACAGTATAATGTATACTACATAACCATAGTCACATTATTAAGCATTAGTTCCTGTTACCTGTAATAAGACTGGGTTGCTAAGATTAGTAGAACTTCGATGAACCACTCCTGCCAGCACACTGGTCAGATTGTAGGTATCCTGAAGAGCTTCTCTAGTCTCATTGTCTAGAGCTAGAATTTAAGAATTATTAAAAAAAAAACAAAACTAAAACAAATGACCTGTCTAACAGCAAAGGCAACAGGTGTATTGGCTACCAATCTAAGCGGAAACAAGCAAGAGGTAGCATAACCTATTTTGTAATTGGGAAACTTGATGCATACATGCCCAGGCCATTGGAGACTCCAACCTGCAGCCCAGCAAACACTCCAATGGGAGAAGTAAACTGAAGTGATGACAGTTGTTGATGTAAAGTGGCTTCTGCCTATCTTTGCATCCCCCTAGGCAGGTTTTGTCACTTCATTAAAAAAAAAGGAATCTTTCAAGCTCAAAAAAATCAAGGACAAGAGAATAATTCCTCACCCTACTCAGGGTGGAAACAAATTCTGAAAAGCATGATAGTTGTCATTTCAGTGATGACTTCAAATCTGCTTCTCATGTGATATATCATCTGATCTGGCCTTGTACATATATTCATTTGCCTCAGCCAAGCACTCTACTAAAATGAAAACCACTTCATCTTTCACACTTTAGACTTCCTCCATGTTCATCACCATGCCACAGAATCACCACCCATCTTGTCTTTCCTTTCCCAGATAAAAAGTTTAGATGCAAACCTTACCTAGCTGTGACAGCAAAGTAAGCACAGACAAGGTTAGAGATGAGTTTATATTAGCATCCTCAAGGAGTTCTACTAGGCAACTGAGACATTCACTTGGCAGAATCTGATTTGAAGCAAACAATCGTGTTAGCTTCAGGCCAGAGATAACCTGGAAATGAAAGGAGAAAAACCACCTTAATTACTCAACTGCAATAAAGTATTTAACACAGAAGCCAAAACACATAGTTGTATTAAAAATGCTTTGCCCTATGTGACAAACTGAGAATGTAAATGCACTCTAACAGAATATTTGTATTCACATTTGCTGGAGGGGGGGAATTCTGGAAAAAAAAAAATCTTGTTTTCAATGTCGTGGATATGTTCCCTTTACTTTTGGAAAATACCAAGTTTACATTGTGATCAT
This sequence comes from Nestor notabilis, assembly GCF_000696875.1. Lineage (NCBI taxonomy): Eukaryota > Metazoa > Chordata > Aves > Psittaciformes > Psittacidae > Nestor > Nestor notabilis. The sequence goes on along the minus strand of NW_009925822.1, from coordinate 1,018 downwards.
CTATAACACATTAGGGCTTCTTTTGTTTACTTGCTGAAAGCATTCACAGTAATAGCTTTTTTTTTAATCTCATAGGTGTGGTAGAGCAACACCTGTACTTCTTCACACATTGAAGAAAATTAACATTAAGTTACTTGTGTTTTATCATAGATAAAATACAGGGATTATTTATTTTGAAAGAACAACCAAACAGACTGCAAACATTTTGTAATCAGCCTTCAGCTCAGCCCAACAGCCTGCTTTCTAAAGATGTGGACAGGAATCCAAAGGTACTGCTCTGCAGGAAGGACAAGCAGTAACTGACAGTGCTGCTTTGGGACCACTCTGTGCTCAAGATGAGAACATGGGAGTTCAAGGAAGCATATATAAGAAGACGCTGAAAGTTATATACCTGCACATCAGTACAGGTAGACAGGAATTACCCTTGCATAATAGAGCAAGGTAATGCTGTTCTTGCATATCCCGTGTATATATCTCTTAAACGGATAAAAAGAAGAAAGCTAGTCTGAATATAACTCTTATACTAGTGCTTTAGCAATTAAGAAAATCTGTATTTGACAAAGGTACCCTGCAGATTAAGCAACTCAGTCAGTGTGTCAATCCCTCACCATACCAGGCATGCCCATGGCGAGGGTTGGACACAAGGCTCTACCTGGGGGTTTGGGAGATGGACAGGCCTACCCCTCAGCAACAAACGCTTTTGATTACATGTTCCATTAAACCAGCAAACCCCAGATACAAGACGAGTTCATCATTCAAACTCGGTTTTTAAGGTGTGAAAATAAATGATCCTCGGGGTCAGAAATATGGGGTGCGGGGGAAGTCACTTAAAAGGCCTGTTACATGGTTAGCTGACACACACGTAAGCATACTGCACACACCTGTAAACACACATAACCACCACTAATCATTATAAAAGAGGACACAGCAATAGTCCAGAAACACTGTCAAAACCTGAAACGTTTCCTCTGTCCGACGGCCTCCCCCGGCCACCAGCTCCCCCGGCAATGGGTCACGG
>NW_009925821.1:0-3733 GCF_000696875.1 Nestor notabilis | reverse complement strand
AGGAATGTCACTCCCACGGGTTGAGATAACAACACTTCAGTCACTAAGGTATAATACAAACCACTACTGCTACCAATAATAATGATAAGAGGAATAACAAGGGGAGAGGACACAAACTGCTCATCACCCGCCGACCGATACCCAGCCCGATCCGAGCAGCAATCTGGGCCTTCCGGGTAACTCCCCCCAGTTTATATACTGGGCATGACGTGCTGTGGTATGGAATACCCCTTTGGCCAGTTTGGGTCAGGTGTCCTGTCTCTGTTTCCTCCCGGCTTCCCCTCCTCCCTGGCAGAGCATGAGACTGAGAAAGTCCTTGGTCAGAGTAAACATTACTTAGCAACAACTAAAAACATTGGTGTTACCAGCATTGTTCCCAGACTGAAAGCACTGCACACAGCACTGCACCAGCTACTAAGAAAGAGAAAAAATGACTGCTGTAGCTGAACCCAGGACATGGAGATAAAAGGTTCAGATAAATGGTTGGTTCCAGACTTAGTAGATTTTCTATGTAAAATTAATCTGGAATTCAGAATACATTGCATTTTGAATCACTAAGCTAATCAATAGTGACAGTCTTTTACCCTTTACCAATCAAACAACAATATACCGATTCCTTTACTGAGTTCTTAAATATGGAAGACTCAGGTGATCATACTGGGGAGCTTTGGATAGAGAGCAGAAAAGTTTTACTTTAACCACCATGCCAAGTTCTTTCCTATTCTTACACAGACATGTCTTAAGTTCCTGAATTTGTCCTGTCTCACTTTTAAACTAGTTAGATTTGTTCTTTAGGACCTTCCAGAACCTTATTCATTCTTCTAATTTTCAGCCTAAGTTTTCCCATTTATACCCATTTGTTCTTGTGTCAACCTTGTATTTTAGTTTAAATGGCTTTCTCTTTCTTTAGCATTTATCTACCTCTGAAGTATTTATAGAGAGCAATGATATACCCTATCAGACTCCATTAAGTTATTTTAGTCTCCTCTTAAAAGATAAGCTCTTTTTCCCCTGATCATCGTAGCAGCCCTTCTCTGCAACTATAGCAGTTTAATTAATCTTTCTTAAACAGTGTATGCAGTCTTGCAAACGAAGTCTTAACAGTGCTTGATTTAATTGTACTTCTTCCTTATCTGTAACAGTAGTACTTTCCTTCACACATTCTAGGATTTCATTTGTTTTCTCATGTTTTATACCCATGTTATGACTGATTAACCTACAGATGAAAAATCACAACAAATTACAAACCTAATAATTTGTGCTCTATACTTCCATCTATGTTTTAGATATAATAAAATTAGACTTAGCTACAGAACAATGAAGTATGAATATTTTATGGAGAAAAATGTTGCCCATAATTTACAAACTTCAGTGCTCTGTGCCTAATATTACAAAAAGTTTGTTTTCTAACTCCACTTTCCACATGATGGAACTTCACCTCAGTCACACCCAATGTTCCCAAGGATGGTAAAACCAGAGAGATTCAGTGCTTTTGTGATGACTAGAGAAAAAGTTTACTTGTATAGATTTGTTCCTAGCATGCTTGCAAATGACATCAAGGTTATAATTTAGCAAATTATTAAAATATATGCTCCATATAAAAAAAAAAAAATCAGATTTAAGTTGTCTTGTGGCCTCATTTGTCCCAGAAGGCTGAACCAATAAACTGATTTCAAGTAAGCATTACATGTTACACTATCACACAGATCTATTATAGATCACATACCAAGAGGTCAACAAAATAGCCAAGACACTATGTCATTTCAGTCCTGATTTACAAATTAATATGAAAAGAATAATTTTGAAATTGGTACTTTAGGGTAATGGGGTTTGTAACAAACTATACTATTCAGCTTCTTTTACAGTCATGGCTTGGTTAAACTTTGTACGTACCAAGAGATCTTACAACATAAATCTGCATTTCTGCAAAGTATTGTTGAGATGAGCCATTACTTCTAATTACTTTGATGCTCAATTACAATCATGACTGATATGAAATTAACCCATTTCAGAAGTGCTTGTGATGTTAGAAGTGCATGATCTGCCTGTTGCTTCATTCTTAATACATGAAGAAATTAGTTTTCTATGACTGGACCCTATGGTTTCCAAGAAATTTATATTTTTCTTCATAGATATTAAATAGCAGAAGTTCAAGACATCAAAATGTATGTATTTCAGTTTCTAAACAAACAAATTTTTCTACCTCTCTTAGACTTTTGTAGCGGTGTAAGCCCAGCTGGTAACTCAGAACCACGCAGCCACTCACTCACTCCCCTGGGTCCTTCCTCCCCTCATTCCCAGAGGGATGGGGAAGAGAATCAGAAGAATGTAACTCCCATGGGTTGAGATAAGAGCAGTCCAATAACTAAGGCATAATACAAAACCACTACTACCACCACCAATAATAATAATGAAAAGGGAAGTAACAAGGGGAGAGGATACAATTGCACACCACCTGCCAACCAATACCCAGCATGACCCGAGCAGCAGTCTGGGCCTTCTGGGTAACTCCCCCCAGTTTACATACTGGGCATGACGTGCTATGGTATGGAATACCCCTTTGGCCAGTTTGGGTCAGGTGTCCTATCTCTGCTTCCTCTTGGCTTCCCCTCCTCCCTGGCAGAGCATGAGACTGAGAAAGTCCTTGGTCAGAGTAAACATTACTTAGCAACAACTAAAAACATCGGTGTTATCAGCATTGTTCCCAGGCTGAAAGTCAAAAACACAGCACTGCACTAGCTACTAAGAAGGAGAAAAAATGACTGCTGTATCTGAACCCTGGACTTAATTTATGTTGTTGGAAAATTTTCTTGATATTTACAACTACTTTGAATAGGATCTGTGGTCTAAGTACAGAATTAAACTAAAATAAAGCATACTACAGCTGGCATCTGGGTGATGTTTATAATAGAAAAATTACATGCATGGTTATTTATAGCAGCATAAAGATAGGTATTCACTTTAAAAGATAAAAAGAGGACAAGTATAAAGAAGTTTAGCTAAACCAAGCTAGACCATTCCAACTGGAGACAGCAGCTGAAATATTTCCGATTAATACCAGCAAAAACAACCTACAGAGATAGTCTTACAGTTGGCATTATGAGACTTTCAGCAAGATAAAAATGCACACTTTTATATGTTTTGCTGAAAAAATTCCCACAGCGGAGATAACGGAAGAGATGTATTTAATCTAGAGATGCAAGGGCTGTGGAAAGTTTTGGCAATGGACGCTGAATATAAGAAAAACAAACAGAAAAATGTTTTCTTTGTTCACTGGGGATAGAACATGTAAAAGGCTTTAACAGCAGCTGGAGACATTTCATTTTAAGTAAGCAAAGCTTTGCAGCATTAAGGAGAGGTAAGCAGGAGACTAGCTTGACTGGGAGTCTCCCTCTTAGGATGCTTTTAAGAACAGAGACATGTGAAGTCAATGATGATCAAGTTGCCTTTCTTCTAGCCTTGAGAGTGAGCACAGGTTACAAGAACTTCTGAGGTTCTATGATCTCCTACAACTGTGTGTAGACACTTGAGAATAGTTAAACACTGCCTTCTCTTTTCTGTTTACAATAAAATGTTTGCTTAAGTTCCTAAAAGAAGAAGGCATTTGTAAACTGTAAGTTGTAAAATACTTTCAAAATCATTGTGATGTGCTTGTCATTTTTATAGTTTGGAGGTAGCCAACTGTGTTTGTTACAAGATCTAAGCTTGACATGCTTGTGAGGTGGGCTGATGC
>NW_009925820.1:0-16269 GCF_000696875.1 Nestor notabilis | reverse complement strand
TGCTGTAGCTGAACCCAGGACACCAGGCCAGGAGCTGGCAAGAGATACCTGCTACTGCTGTTAAAGCTGCAGTAAGATTTAGAACAGTGGAGCCAGCTGTATATTCTGGTCCTTCTAAAATCAATAAAGGTTGTTGCTAAATACCTTACACAGAATTCAGGAGGAGGAGGAATTAGAGTAGTTTTCATTATGGCTGGAGTTTAGGTGCAGAGCAATCCCATGTTTCTGCCTGCAAATGCTACACATCTAACTATTATGAATAATCCTGGAGCAGGGAAGGTTAATCTTCTGGTGTGTGGGGACTTCCAGATCATCCCTGGAAGGGGAAGGAAGGCTGACTTGCATCCTGCAGGATACAGGGAGGGATTTTCTTAACCCGGGATTAAAACTAAGGGTACCAAAGGGCAAAGAATTAGATTAACTCCTGAATTATTACTGTCAGGTACAGTTTATAATTGACTCTGAGGTTGTGAAGTGTGAGTGCTTTATTGTGTATAAGGCTATGTTGAGGTTTGTAGGCAGGGTTATGAACAGCTGAAGTAGGAGAATTAATGTTAAGTATGAATTGTGCATGGCACGCAGAGCTGGTCCCTTTAGAGATACAGACTTCTGGGCATCTCTTCTGGTACTGGAATCAAACTGGTAAGATTGGGATGGATTGAGATTCCTCTCCCCCAGCAACTTTAGTTTAAAGGCCTCTTCACCAGATTGGCACACCTGTGACCGAAGGTGCTTTTCCCACCCTCTGACAGGTGGACCCCAGCAGCCCAAGCAGCCCAGGTATTTCAAAGTGAGTCCAATGGTGTAAGTATCTGAAGCCCTTGCTGTGTCACCAGTCCTGTAAGCATTTGTTGATTTGTCAGGTTTGACTAGCCCTTTCACACCCTTTCTCTCTGACAGTGAGTACTGATGAAAAATTTACCTATGCTGCAGAGTCCCTTGCTGTTGCTTCCAGGGCTCTGTAATCCTTCTTGATACTATATTAAATGTAGGTTTGTGTCCTGTAGGTTTGTGTCCTGTTTGTGTCCTGTGACCTGTAGGTTTTGCTTAAACTATGACAGTTTGTCATTAGGCTTCAGGACTAGAGGGAAAAAAAAAAAGTATTGTATTGGGTTAAGTAGCAGTGAATGCCTACAGAGGTAAATGGGTTGTGATTTCTGCCAAATGGAGAGTTGCTGGTCAACTTTGTTGAAAGCACGACTACATCTGAGTCAGATTTAATGTCAATCTTCAAGAAAATAGGCCGAATTTAACTAGGGGTTAACTTAATTAGTTGACTGTATTAGAATAACCTAGCGTCAGGTAAAACCCATAATTCGGTCTTACGATCCAGATAATTATCACTGGAAGAAGAGTATGACTGAAAAGTTCTGAATTAAGGTGAATTGCTGCTTGGATTAATAAAGGTCATTATAGTATTATGCTCTGATATTAATGCCAGAATTTGGTTTAGGATTAGCATCAAGTTGGAGTATTGTGGTTCACTGACAGATCCTACAAAACTTGCTGAACTAAGATGGAGGTCAGTGCCAGCCATGGCATTTGGCTTTTGACTGATACTGGGACTCAGGAAGATCACTGCACTTGTGTGTTAATGGTTTTGTTAGGGCAGGCATTTGAAACAGCATAGCTAGCTTTATTGATTGAATTCACCAGATTACTAGGGCTAGGATGATATTTTAAATAGGTCATACTTAGTGCAGGGACTAACAAGAATTGTTGCTCTACTGTGTTAAGGTTGTAATTCGAATTTGGTGTGTCAAGACCTAAAAAGCTGAGGCCAGTAGGCTGGAGAGGAATCAAACAGAGAAGATAGGCTTGTTATTTGTTCTGGATGTAATTATCTTTGGGCTGTGAGATACCTGGTAGGATAAATGTAAATGAATCTCCATTAAAAAAAATAAAATACAAAAGAATAGAAAGGAGGGATGGGATAATCCAGGTGACAAAAAAATTCTGATAATGTCCATGCCTTGAAACTGATTGCATAACTCTACTTCTACTCTATTACAATTTAGAAAGATCAGACTACCCTGAATTCCTTTCACTTCAGAGCTGGAAATGTTGTCTACCTCAAGTATAGTGTAGCAAAACCAGATTTATCCTGCTCAGGTACATCACTGAATTCCAGCTAATAAGCCTTCTGAAATTCAGAGCTCTGGCTGGGCACAGTCTCATTTTGCACCTGAGGCACATCAGGATTTATTATTTCAGATGTAGCTAAGAATGCCCTGAAATATTTTTCTGTTGTAAAGCCTAAACATCTAGTGAGTTCTGGAGCAGATCTCAGGGAAAAACAAAACCACACAAACCACAAAAACTCCTATGGTAAAAAAGTTAAGAACACATTTGCAAGTAATTTAAGAATAACTTACTTTACAGCCATAGTGTAAAATGCTGTACATGCGGTGCTCAGAGTTGCCTTCTGTGTATATGGATTTGAGAGAGGTATTTTTCTTCATGGGCTTTTGTTTTATCTGAAAATAAAAGTATTCATTATTCCATTACTGGAAGTATTAATAAAATATTACTCTATTTGTTTCAAAAGGAAATTTCACTTTAGAATAGAAACCAAATATTACTTAAAACCCTATGAATTGTTAGATATGCTTTGGTGTAAATATTCAATATGTAGCCATATAGCAATTGAAAACATTTGAATTAATCCATGAAATCATTAAAAGGGTAAAAAAAAGGTCCCCAACACTTTGCAAAATGGTTTTAAACACTCACTTTAAAGAGAGGTAAATTGAATTAAAATGAACCACTTGTTAATTCTCTCCATCAAAATAGAAGAAATGTATCTATATTCAGAAAAAACATTATGTACTGCATACTGCCTTTTACGTGAACTGGGTAGCTGAAGCCTTACTTCAAACCCATAAAATTTCAACCGGGTGACCATTAAGGATTCTTTGCCTTTGATTCTGAGACAAGTGAGAACATACATTTGTACCAAAGCAGGGCAGAAAATCTTCATTCCTACCTATAAAAACACTGGGTAATCTCACATTTAACGTTCCAGGCGGGGCAATGAGATTCACTATGGTGCCCAAGGCAACAGTGGTTACAATGATTTTACCTTTTGACATTATCACTTGTACTTACAATGTTGCAAGGAAATTAGCAGAGCAATGAAGGTCATGCAATCAATACTCTGAAGATTGTAATGTCATAAAAGACACTGCTACCTGATGGCACAATTGTGGCCCAGAAGACCCTGATTCTTCACTGACTCTGGTCTCATCGAGCATCAGAGCACAGCTGATGTGGGCATTTTGAAGCACCTCAGTCAGATTATGACACAGCATTGGTAATGATGTTTAGTTAATGGGGTTAGAGCTTGTTCTGTCTGTAAATGACACAAATGAGTCTGAGAAGGAAGAAAAGCCAATGGTTAATATGAACAGCATTAACCTGAGCACAGAAATCTGACCAAATACCCATTTAAGCCAACGGAGTGATATTGTATCTGTATACCCCTAACAAGTGAAAAGCGGGAAAGAATTAGAAGTTACAAGAAGTCAGAACTGATTGATAGAAACATTTTTAAGGGAGTTTCATTATTTGCCATGAAAATTTTAAGTACGCATGCAGAATGTGAATTTTCTTACTGGACTCTGGATATCTAACTGTTAGCATATATTACAAATTATGCTCCCTTTTCAACTAGAATAGAGAAAGAGGCATCTTCAGAATGGGATTAACTCCTCCTGGTTTAGCTATTGCTTTACATTTGGATGGATTACTCTCTGGAGACACCTTAGCCTCCCAAGTTTGTTTAAAGTAATAACAGAATAGTGATGACAGTATGTGTGTTTTTACCTGGAATTGCCTGTTTTGAGGTTGGAATTGAACCATAATGTTTCAGTTGCAAGCACTCCAATATTAGCCTGGTAACAAGTTCAAAGAGGTCATAATCCTGTCTCAGACATTTGGATAGTTTCCAAATAACATAAATAAATAAATAAATAAACAAATAAAAATGTCTGAGCAACAGGATGTATTGTTTTTATCTTTAATGTAGAGAGCCAGCTTGATCTTCTGCAGCATGCTTCATTCCTCTCTTGAATTATTAGTACATTCATCATCTTACAAGTGTATGCAAGTACTTTTGAAAATAACATATGCGGGTTTATGGGGTCTGCTCTGTTTATAAAATAATTTTGTCTGCTGTTTTTAGAAAACCTGCATCAAAAGTGCTCCCACGAGTTTGTACCCATTTAGGTGAGATCAGTATGTTCCTGTTGTTGTATGGTAAACCTGCTCATCTTTCTGGATATGAAATGATTTTGTAAAAAATGTCAGTTGTAAAACAATCATCTTAACTGGAATAATGCAGCCTGTGGTAATGGTGGCTGTTCTCCAAAGAAATATGTGTAATCTTGCCCACTGAAGTGAAAAGTAATGTGTGCATATATTGGCTATAATCCTGACCTTTCAAAAATACCAGTCCAACAGACATCAAACAATGTCTGCTGACATGGATTTTATGAAAAGATATTTGCATTTCATTACGTGTATACTAGAGTAGGATGATTGACACTAATCTTTTCCAGAATTCATGCTGGCAGGCAATTTTCTTTCCATTTCATAACAACTTCATTTTGTAAGCACAAAGCAGGAAAAGGTATCTCTGTTCCTCAGTCAGGTGTAGCAATGCGAGCAGACCTGGAAAGCAAACTAGCCAGTGATGAGAACCCCATGTCCACGGTATATATGGAAAGCACATTTTAAGCAGGGGGAGGAGGTTTCAGCCCTAGTCTTGTCTGGTTCCATGGAGTGACCTCCCACTTGCATGTGGGGTGCATTAACTAAACTCCTAGACACTTCACTGAAGTTGTTATATCCAAAGGAAATTCAGATCAAATTCTCTGAGCCATCTCTGTGATGTGCACTAAAGCATAATGAAGATGGAGTGTTGGAGAAACACTTCAAAAGAGTACTCCTGACCCAAGTAAGACACTAATGCAGACTCTCAGTGAGAACAGGCCTCAAGAAAGTACTAATGAGAATAAAACAAACATTGTTTTCACCCAGTTTCAATTTTAGAGACATAGGAGTCAATTTGCCTCTCACCATCACCAGCTGGCAAGTGAGATGAAGCAAACAGATTCCTTTCCTATTTGCCCGTAAACATCAAATTACCTTAATCTTAATCTTAAATTCTCCTCACTAGGATTATCATGGGAGATTTTCAGATTTAGACTAACATTTCTAGTTGCAGGCATAATACCAAAACACATCCAGATGTGGGATTACAGTCCTTATTAGGTAAACAGCTGTAGAAATAGTCCGTTTCTTACTGAACAAATTGCTGATGCAGAGAGTCAGGTTATCCTCTTCTTTCTTTATCAGCAGGAGAGTGCTAGGGTTAGCAAAGCACTCTGGAACAAAACTGCCAGACACCCAAGGAAAAGTTTTCCTTTGTGAATTATTGAAAAGCTAATGCTACCTATTTTATCTGTTCTCACAAATCTGTGGTGAAATAATTAGACTGGTAGCAACTGAAGAAATGTGTGATAGAAGAAGCAGAATGTCATTTGAGTTGGATATAGAACATCTGGCCTGAGATACAAATAAAATATATGAAAATGAATTAAAAATAAGTTAAACAGAATAGATACAGCCCATGGAAGATGTCAATGTGAAAAGGCCTTTTTCTGATGAAAAATTCAATTGAATTTCCAAATGCTTCTTTCCAGCCAAGTGTTGGGAAAACTCTATTGCGTATTCACAATTTCCTGGATGACCTAGAACCAATTGATGACAAACATATAATAATTTTGTCACAAAAGACAGTCATAGATGAGTAGAAAAATAAAACATTTTCTCAGCATGAAAACTGCAGGTGCATTTAGCAAGAAACTTGTTTTTAATATAGTGTCATTTCATTTTCTTAATAGGTAAGACATCTGTGATCAATCACTTACTTAGGCCTGAAAACTCAAATAGATTTTGAAATGCTATCATTCAGCAGACTAGCCCATAATTACATTGGGGATATGAGTTTAAATGCTCTCATTTAGTTAATAGTAACATATTACGATGTAATCAATACACAGAAGCGATTGTTTACTTTTTCTGATAGCTAATGATGTTTAATTCTGAGAATTAATGACTTGGATAGAATGAAGAGTAATTTGTGAGTAAGGCAAGTTTTAGTTTCGTAAAACTGCAAACTCTTCAGAGAGTGAAAGACAAGAAAACGCCACTTCAGTTACTACAAATATATAATTTCAAATTAGAGGGTGTTTTTTAAGTGCTGCAATAATGAACAAAGAATGATGACAATAAAATTTGTGTTAGCCAAAGCACAAACCAGGTTCTTAGTAAAGTGTAATGAAGTCTCATAAAAACCACTGAAAGGTTATTTAAAATGTGAAGTTTTGGTTAGTGAAATTTACAGCTCTCAAGGACATTTACTTTAAAGGACACCAAGTGACTTATAAATCATGTGGTCAGACATAGTCCATCGTGAAATTTGAGGTATTATCAGCTTTACCAGTTAATATTGGAGACAGAATTGTGGAGTTTATCATCAAACTCCGGGCAGGGGTGGTGGGTGGTGGGGTTGTGTTTTGGTTTTGTTGGGTTATTTACCTGCTTTAGGAAGAGATGCTGAACGGACCATAACCTCTAATGAAGAAGCATATGATATTGTTGGGTTTATAGCCACTAAATCATACTTGCTGTTCCTCCCATGCCAACTTCCATTTTCTCTTGCACAACCTACTGTATTCTCTTGTGATTGCTATGAGCTTGGTTAGCTATCAAACTAAATCAAATGTGATAACCTATTGGCACTAGATTGTCATTGTAAATATCAGTTAGAAGTGTGCTATTTTTAATTTTAAAAGAATAAGTCAATAAAAGCAAAGTTCATATGCTACAGAGTGTCCAGAAGAATAGGCAAGCCAACAAATTTTTGGTTTTAATGCAGAAACAAAATGTAAGGTGCCATTATGATTAGCAATTTTCTGAATGACACTATGCCTGTGCTTTTCAGGAACTGATAGATCTGAACCTTTTTGCTATTTTAGATTTAAAATTTGGAGGAATAAAATATGAGGGAACATAATCAAACACTGAAATTAACAGAATTCTGATTTACTTTCTCCTTAATAAAGACATGAACATCTCTACAAGCAGCACACCATTGGAAATTGTCAGATAAGCTTCCCATTAGGGACAAAAAAAAAAGGTAACATGGTATTGTGGTATGTTCTCAATATGACTTGTTTCATCTAGATGCTGTGCATGTTCTTTGTAATGTGGATGGTCATAAATGTATAATTTATGTGATACATGCAGGACTTTATTTAGAGTTCTCAGCTTTGACACACAGCCCAAGGGCTGGAAATAAGTACCTCTGAAACTCACTGTATTCTGGGAAATCAAGGCAGGTAACTTTCCATCTTTCCATATTTGCCCTAAAGAACTATCTATACAAAATCTAGTAATAAGAGCATTTATTTTTCGATGCTTTTACATGTAAATGCTACATGTTTACATGTAAAAGTTATATAACTATTCCCATAATAGTTTTGTCCTCAGGAGGAAGAGTGAACTTGTGCAAATGCGATTGCTTTCATGACGACCAGGTTATTAATGTATTTAGAGACTAAATGTACTTACAGCAAATGCAAATCTAAGCTGAAGGGGGCTGTGGAAAAAAAGAGAGGAGGAGAGGGGAGAGCTGTGCTGTCCCCACTGGTCTTCCTGATAGCTGCCCACATCATGGAGTGGGCAGAAACAGGTCTCATACCTCTCCAACACCCTTGAGCAGATATGCACTGCCTGGGCACACAAGGAGAGCATCCAGACTGCAAGACCTTCTTCAGGGGTCACAAGGTAATATATACAGGCTTCTGAGCTCTCATATTTGGATGCTTCCACTCTAATTCATATGGATGAAGGCAATGGGTTAAACACATCTTTCCTGTAAATGCTATAAATCAAAAGCAAATCCTCAGCCAAGGATTTGAAATTACAAAGATTTATCCTTTATATAAGTTGCTCCAAAAATTTGGGAAGGTATTTTTTACCAAAGATTGAAGAAAAGCTAGTTCTGGAGACAAGTCCAGTGGAAGCGGACTGAAAGAGGCAAAAAAAAAGATTGGTGTGGAGCTTCCGTCCTCTGCAACATATATTTGTGCCTCAGCTTATTTTTAGCTGCTTTTTCAATTACTAATGTAATTGTTCCTGTTATTCCTGGCAAACCCAGAAATATTACCTTCATCTCAGCTTTGTCCTCACCATCAGGAGTTCTTGAAGGATAATTCTCTCTCTGAGCTCTCCATAGCATATAAATGGAAGGGCACTGCTGCTGAAGCTGAATTATCTTCTAAGAAAAGTCACTCATGTTTAATCCAATTATATCCATGATATACTAGGATACGTATATTAACCAGTTATATATATAGGCTGCTTTACAAAGAGATTAAACAAAGTACTGATGTATGCCCAATGTTGGGAACACTCCCAAAAAACTGTCATGTTAGACGATTTGTTCATGGCATGCAGCCTGAGTTCAGCTGAGTTCCAGATGCTGACAGGCCTGATGTTGCTGCAGCGGATATCAGGTGGTTTCTAGGAGAGGCTATGACAGTCTTCAGTATCAGACACCATCACTGCAAGGGCATTTGGAGGTTTCGCAGAGTGCCAGGAAAACCCATTTGGTAAGTTTGTGCTGGAAAACATCCCAAGGGACTCAATACACTGAATGTTTTCCCAAGGAGCTACTAGCATGGATTACTCCTGAATATAAGCCCAAGAGCATCACTGAAGTTATGCAGAAATAGAGCAAACCCAGTAGATAGCCTGCCTGTAAGGCAATTCACAGCTTTTCCAAAGTATGACCATGAAAATAACAGCAAGTCAACCCCCCACACACACTAGAGAGCGCTCTGTTTTAAAGCCTGGGTTACTCCTTTTCACCTCACCCACTAGTAATGTTATACATGGAAACTGTGTGTAAGACATGCTAAAAAATTTAGTCCATGGAATTACGTATGTATTTCACCTAAACTATATTCCATGTTACTTAACCTGTGTGTTACACAGGACTCTAAATGGCAGCATAGGCAGTAAGGTGGTTAAATTCAGACTCCCTGCATTTTTTACTTATGTATGATATTTATTATTGTTATATGTAGCACAACAGGTGCATCTGTTGCTGACAAGCAGAGAAAAAGTTAATCTGTTAAAACTGTCAGCAATTTCCATACAGCTCTTTTAAAAAGTGTGTGGAATTAAGCCAATAAAAAGCAGAAGTTTCAGAAACTTGGCAGTGGATACAGCCGCAGACCGAAGATGACTTTCCATTCCAGATCCTCTGAGTGCTTCTGGCATGGCCTGTAACCAGACTGCTCACAGCCCTTCCTCTATTTCTCCCAAACTGAGACCATACTGTTTTAATCCGGACAGTGACATGGTTTATAGTATTTGTCTATCATGATGTTCATTGCTTTATTTAGGCTCTCATCAAAGTTGTGCCATTATGTTCCGGTGACTGTGTATTACCTTTCACAGTAAGGGTCATGTCTGGAGTTATTCTAGTGACTAAAAGGATGGAAATGCCTATACTGTTGCCTCTCTCTGGATGCGAACCAAATGACAGCCACAAAGAAGGGGGGAACAAGAGGAAGATCACTATCACATATAAAAAATCATCCATCTGAAGAAGGAATTAACACAATTCTCAACAACAGTGTCCTCTGAATTACCTTCAAAGTACACAGTCTCCTGTGAAACTTCACTCTGACTGTCCTAATTGGCAGACTACAATGCTAAGCGTGCTCCTGGGAGGTGTGTTCATATTCATTACAGCTGACGCAAGAACTGAGACAAAAGAGGGAATGTGGATGCTGAGGCTGAATGTGCACCATGAAGACGAGAAAAAAATTCTTTCAAATATATGCACATTTTTAGATTTAGTTTTGCTGCTGACTTAATCGAACAAGAAATTGTGTCCATACATAATGTTACTTAGAGCTGCTTTAGAGTTCTTTTTAATATTCAGACACTCACCAAATGATCATTTCATGCTTACAATGCTTTAGGTTGATGCTGCATTTGCTCAAATTAGGGTCTGTTCATTTATTCCCTTGGATTTGTTTTTTCTTTCTGTGAACCTTTCATATTTGTGCTACAATAAGCTACTTCTCCACAGAGTATGTAATATATTCTGCACCCAATAGATGCCAGAGAGCTCCAGCTTGATATAAACATGATGAAATCACTGTGCCTTTCTCACAATAGATAGTTGTCAAATCTAAGCTTGTTTGATAGCCCAGAGCTTGGGCACAGTGCATTTAGAGAGTGGTGTACAAAAGGTATGCAGAACCTAACATGAGAATCTTCAGTCTTTACACAGACTTTACTTGATTTTCGGTTCTCTATTTGTGGGACTCTACAATAGTCACTGTTAGTGTCAATACAGTACTAACCAAGAAAAGAAGAAGCTAAAAACAGTGAAAATTAGGGGGTTTCTGAAGGCAAATATGAAGTCAGAAGCAAGAATTTTTGTCCTATTCTTACAGTCCATACCACCATTTTTAGTGCTTCTGCCATCTGTATCATGGTAAGCTTTAATAAGTTACAATTGTTGACTGTTCTCCATATATATATATGTATATATATATGGACCTAATAAAATGAAAAGCACATTAAAATATGTATCTGACTCACAATAGAATACAAATTATTATGTAGTCATCTTCACCCACTTTAATATATCCGTTCTTGTGTTTGCTTGCATTATTATTCCTGTCATATAGTTATAAATTCTTTGTTCCTGTTGGGCACATTTTCTGCTCTTTAATCTTTCAGGAAATTCAGGAAGGCAAAAAAATAACCACATTAAAATCAACTCTCTTACTTCAATCCAAAGAAAAGATCTAGCAGGAGATTCTGAGTCATTAAAGGAAAAGACAGGCATGCCAGGCAAGGAGAGAACAGGAAAAAGTTTTTTATGAATGCATGTGAAAGTTCTTAAAGTAGGTAGCCTCAATATAGTTTTCCTTTTAATGCCTGAACAACTACAGAATTTTTCTCAAATGTAAGTAAATTAATGAGGAAGTACATTTGCTAGGCTTTCATGAAAACCCTCTACCTTTTCATAGCAACAAATAAATTAAATGGAGGAAAGCACAATAAAGTAGTATGAGCAAATGAGAAGGACTCTGAGGAGCTTCTAACCTTTAATCAAGGCCATTAGAAATCCCTCCTGTTTGAGACAGGCTCTCAGACATGCTTCTTGATAGGCAAAAAAATCCCACCAATGGGATTTTCTGGATCCTCACCTCCTGCTTTTTTTTGCATGTTTAAGTATCTTTTCTCTGGTATTAATCTTGTAGTTTGTCCCATTCAGGCATATGTTGCATAGATTTACAATGAAGTCATGAGGGACTTCTGGAAACTCAGCAATAATCTGGTATCAAATCATTAAGGAAATTGTGTCTAGGTTTCTTAATCTCCTAAAAGAAATAAACTGTAGAGAAAGAAACAACTAGCAGTATTTATTATTTTGTCTTACAGAGCTAAAATTCACTGTTACTAATTTACTTAATTGTTTTCAAGAAGTGCATGCTTTTCTATGAAACAATAAGTGACTGAAACAACATTGCAAAAAAATCAATCTACAAAACAAAAGGAAGTCTAAATTCACTAATATATAAATATATGTATACATATAATCTATGATCAAATGACTTCGGCTCTCCCACATTACTTCGAAAAACTAATAGTTAATTTGTTGAGGAGGATGAACCTGCAAAGTGGGAACAGAATGAAGGGAGAAGGTATATGAATTTAGACATTCTCATCATAAACAAGCTCCTTACCCACTAGCTACAAAGTAATTTTTCCTGTGCTTTCTTTGGACTAGTGAATATTTAATTACTGCATATGAAGTGCAACAGCTTCAATGGAAGGGGTTTATTCTGCCTTAAAAAGCTTTACCTGATAATACTTGAATCAGTCCCATTGTCCTAGGTAGGAACAGAGGAGGAATAAAGTGGAGTCTTCACAACCCTTGCACTAGTCTGAGTTAGAGGAGTTTTCATCGATGCTCAGTTCAGGGGCTCAATTTCAGTTGGGTATGGACAATCTGTGCTGGCCTGAAGGAAAATGTCTAACTCTGAGAGAAAGGTATGCTTTATTATATGAGTTTGTTGTCATAGTTTTGTATCCTCTGGCATAGATGTTCATTACTTGGTGTGCTGTTTTCTGTGATTCACCTTCTTAAACATGAGGTTTACTTCCTACCTGCTGCAAAGAACATAAACCCTTAGGAAGAACTGTGAGTGTTGTGAAGTAAGTGTGCACAGTGAAGATGGGCAGTGAATTATCAGTCTGCACTCTGAGTCTAACTTCTCTTCAGCAGTCTCAAATTCTTTCATAAGAACATGATGTATGCCTGTGTTTTGACAGGTGGCAGTGACCCTGGCACTGAAAGATAGAGTGATGGGCAGAGCACACTAACAAAATTGTACTTTCTTTTTTCCTTCTCCATCCAACCTGAGGTATCAAAATCAACCCTTTCCAACTTCCTTCTTTGTTCTTCATAGTAAATGTTCTCCATACCAAATCATACCCCCATGTATATTTTTGCAACCCCACTGATTTCCCCATTCCCTCAGTGACAGTTGTGTAGTCCCATTACCTTCATTTTATGTCAACTGTGACACCTACTCGACCACTAAATTGGATTAGACTGTAGTCAGTGTTACCTTGGTTATTTCTGTGAAGCCTGCACTTGTACCCAGCTTTAGCTGGCTTTGCAGGACTGGGAGCAGCAAAAGCAATAAAATCTTACATTTGTTACCACACTTAACAGGTGATCCTGCTTCACACGAAAAAGGAAATATTTTTAATTTAGGCACTTTGCAGAGCCACCTCCCTGTTCTCTGCATTATTACATTTCAAGAACTTGATTTAAGTTGACAAAAGAAAGGAAGATTTAAAATAATGCCTGACACTTCATTTATAATTCTCACTGTGGTACCATCTTCTTGCCCTCTTTTAATTTAGTTTGACACACTGGCAGGTGGCAAGGACATGTTAGGTGCCTTCACTTTAGATTTCTTGATTCTGTTAGACCACTGCGGTCATTTTCATGTCATTGATACACTTTATAACAAGAAACATACTTCTTCCTGTGTAGAAAGACAACAAACATAGCCACAAAGAACAAACAAATGAATTCTAAACTGTTGGCATGGGGTTAAGTAGGAAATTAAATAATAGAAAGATGCTTCACCCAAGTGAAGCAAACTAAGGTAAATTTGAACAACGTGTGCACAGATTTTGCAGGTGAAGTACTGAAGAGTCAAAATTCAGTTAGAAGTATGTTCATTGGTATTTCTTTGGCTGTGACTGTTTGGTCAGTATAAAACCTAGATAACCAGAGTAGGCACATTTTATGCTTTCTAGAAAACAGCAATCATCCTTCAATATAACGCTGACTACATAACCAGTGAACTTCTTTAACTTGTACTATTTTCCTGGGTAAATATACAAAATGACAACTCAGAAAAGAAACATGAAAGCTTCCAAACAGATGATCAGATGGTCTTATTGCAGATCACACTAACTGAATGTATTGGGTGTGTCTGGCAAGGTTTTGGTAGCAGCTGCAGGATGACTTCTGTGAGAAGACACAGAAACTACTCTGTCCTGGGTTTTTCAGCAGCAGCAGTCATTTTTCTTCTTCTTAGTAGCTCGTGCAGTGCTGTGTTTTCGACTTTGGTCTGGAAACAGTGCTGACAACACACCAATGTATTTAGTTCTTGCTAAGTAATTTTTACTCCGACCAAGGACTTTCTCAATCTCATGCTCTGCCAGGGAGGAGGGGAAGCCAGGAGGAAGCAGAGACAGGACACCTGCCCTAAACCGGCCAAAGGAGTATTCCATACCACAGCACGTCATGCCCAGTATATAAACTGGGGGGAGTTACCCGGAAGGCCCAGATCGCTGCTTGGGTCAGGCTGGGTATCGGTTGGCGGGTGGTGAGCGGTTGTGTCCTCTCCCCTTGTTGTTTCCCTTATCATTATTATTATTGGTGGTAGCAGTAGTGGTTTGTATTATACCTTAGTTACTGAACTGCTCTTATCTCAACCCATGGGAGTTATATCCTTTCGATTCTCCTCCCCATTCCTCTGGGAGCAGAGTGAGGAAGAATCAGGGGAATGAGTGAGTGGCTGCATAGTTCTGAGTTACCAGCTGGGCTTAAACCACAACTCCCATGTCAGACAGTTCCAACAGGCTCTAAGATAGACCCACCTCTAGCCAAAGCTGAGCCCATCAGCAATGGTGGTATTATCTCTGTGATAATGCATTTAAGAAGGAAAAAAACTGCTGTGCAACCACCACTGGAAGAGAGGGGTGAGAACATGTAAGGGCAAAAGCCCCACCAAATTCTGTGAGGAAGGAGGGGAGGAGGTGCCATAGGCACTAGAGCAGATTCCCCTGTAGGCTGTGACGAAGCCCATGGTAATGCAAGCTGTCTCCATGCAGCCAATGAAATCTATGTTGGAGCATGGAAGGATCCCATGACAGAGCAAGTGCATGTGCCTTGAAGGATGCTGTGACCTCATGGAAAGTCCATGCTGGAGCAGGCTCCTGGCCAAACCTGTGGCCCTATGGAGAGAGAATCCCACACTGGAGCAGGTCTTGTGGCAGGATTTGTGACCCTGTGCAGGACCCACACTAGAGCAGCCTGTTCCTGCAGGACTGCACCCCATGGAAGGGACCCACACTGGAGCAGCCTATTCCTGAAGGACTGCACCCCATGGAAGGGATCCACACTGGAGCAGTTCATGAACTTCAGCCCATGGGAAGGACTCACTTTGGAACAGTTCATGGAGGACTGTCTCCCATGTTAAGGACCCCATGCTGGAGAAGGGAAAAGTGCGAGGGGGAAGAAGCAGCAGAAATCAGGCGTTATAGATTGACCACAAAATCCATTCCCCATACCCTGGGTTACTTATAGAGGGAAGGTAGAAAAGTTGGAAATGAATTTGAGCCTGGAAGGATTTTTAGATTTGTTCTTAATTTCATTATCCAACTCTGATTTGTACTGGCAATAAATTAAACTGATTTCCCCAAGTTAAGTCTGGTTTTCACATGATTGTAACTGATGGATGACCCCCCTATTTTTGCCTTGACCCATGAGCTTTTCATCATATTTTCTCCCCTTGGCCTGTTGAGGAGGTGGAGTGAAAGATTAGCTTGGTGGGTACCTAGCAGCCAGCCAAGGTCAACTCACCACATGAAAATATAGAGAAAATCCAAGATTCTACAGGAATAGCTCCACAATAAATCAATCTGTGGATAAATAAATAAATAAATAAATATGGTCACTATAGCAGCATGGACAGAGATACGTGAAATGAGAGAAGTATTCATTAATCCAGCAAATTCAGTTAAAATCCAAAGAAAATCTTTTCAGAAGTCTGTCCTTAAAACTTCTTATAAAAGCTACTAATACTGGTAACATTTGCACAAAATAGCATCTCCGTAGTTCCATGTCTTGGGTTCAGCTGAAACAGTTATTTTTCTCCTTCCCGGTAACTGGTGCAATGCTGTGCTTTTTACTTTAGTCTAGAAACAGTGCTGACAACACATCGATGTTTTTAGTTCTTGCTAGGTAATGCTTACCCCATCAAGGAGTTTTCAGTCTCATGCTTTGCCAGTGAGGAGGGGCACAAGAATCCGGGAGGAAGTAGAGACAGGACACTGACCCAAACTGGCCAAAGGGGTCTTCCACACCACAGCACATCATGCCCAGTATATAAATTGAGGGGAGTTACCCGGACGACCCAGGTCGCTGCTCGGGCCGGGCTGGGTATTGGTCAGTGGGTGCTGAGCAATTGTATTGTGCATCACCTGTGTTTACCGTTTTCTTTTCTTTTACCCTTTTGGTTTTATATTATCTACCCTTGTTATTTCCCTTATCATTATTATTATTGGTGCTGGCAGTAGTGGTTTGTATTATACCTTAGTTACTGGACTGCTTTTATCTCAACCCGTGGGAGTCACCCTCTTTCGATTCTCCTCCCCATCCCTCCTGGAGCTGCGGGGAGGCTGAAGCGGGGGAGTGAGCGAGCAGCTGCGTGGTTCAGTTACCGGCTGGGCTTAAACCACAACATTCCGCTACTGCGGAATGCTACAAGGGGAAGAGAAAGGTGCGCAGCTCCAGAGAGGAGCCTTCAGCACCGGAGCGAGGGGCACCGCCGCGTCCCGGAGCCCCAGCTCCGAGCGCCG
>NW_009925819.1:29575-47634 GCF_000696875.1 Nestor notabilis | reverse complement strand
GGAGGGGGGTGGGTGTAGCTGAGAGATAGCGCTATCCAGTCAGCCCTTCCCGGGGGGCTGGGGCACCTTCCTGTTAAGTGAGGCCGGGTTAACGTGATAGGAGGTGTAGGGCAGCACGACCCGGGTTGGGTCAGAGCACATGGGTGGGGGTGGGACGAGTACTCAAGGTATCCACACGACATAGTGTTTCTATTATATAAAATGGGTAAGTTCAGAGCACCAGGAGTGCATTGCCTTGCTGTAGACAGGGATCTGCTTTAGAGGGTGGAGAAATAAGTGCTATTTATTTGACATCAGGAGTGTTTGGTGTATTTCTTTCCTGTCAGCAGGTACTGGAAAAATAATTGTATAGATATATTTTAAACAAGGATAAGTGGTGATGATAGGTAGTAGTTTGAAGTAACTTGTCCCTATGTGTTTAATAGTAGTTACTGGCCTGGTGAAATTCTGTGGGTATGTTTATCTATTTGAGGGATCTCTGTAGTGACTAAAGGTGTTTTTGCACAGAGGTGTTATTCCTGTTCTCCCCATTTCCTCCCCCCTCTGTTCCTATGCTAAACTATGGCTTTGTAATCATAGAAGAGATGGGAGCTATTTTTTATCAAATAGGATAGGTGGTTAAGCAGGCAATCGCATGTTTTGTAGGCCTGCAGTTTCTGAGTTTCTCTGGACTGGAACATGTCACGGGACACGCAGCAATTATTTTCTTTCTTATCACTGCCTGCCTCTGCAGCTGACTTGCTTTTAGTAGTATTGTGGTGGTGTTTTGTTTCTTAGTGAAATGAGCTTAACTTTCTTTTCATGTCAGACAGTGGTTTGCAACATTTTTTTGATATACAGACTTTACTGTGGTTTTAGTGGTTGTGCACATTTTTGTTTAATGAACTTACCCGTTTGGGGTTTTTTGGAAATCTTTGTTAGGTTTCAGCAGACCATTAGAAATAATGTGTGGACCAAAGGTTGAAAACTACTCATACTGCTGGTACTCTTGTGTTACCTTCATGCAAATGCTTTGATTTTTGATCCTCTTAAACAACATCAAATGTGGAAAAATGCATTGCTTCCGTGAGGCTTCTCTTGGTGATGTAGATGCATTTTTTACGTGTATTATTGTAAGGGTTTGTATCTCTGATAATGTAGACAGAGGACTGCCATAGGCACCTCTACATGAGCTGTACTGGCTTAGGCCCTACTTCTGTACATTTGGGTGCCAAAACTGCTTGAGTGACTTGGTGCCATCAAGCACTGCAGTTTGATAATACAGGAGTTGATAATTACTTGTGATCTTTACTAGCAGTGTCTCAGGTTACTCTGAAAAATATTTCAAGTTTCTGGGATAAATAATTTATGTTTGGTGGTTTTGTTATTTGTGGCCTTTTTTTTTTTCTTGGTTTTATTTTATTTTTTAAGGGAAATCTTTGAGGCCCTTAGTGACTTGGTTTAGTGGTGGACTTGGCAGTCCTGGGGTAACAGTTGGGCTTGATGATCTTAGAGGTCTTTTCCAACCTAGTTGATTCTATGATCTCTTGCAGAAGCAAAACTGTTACTGTTTTGTACAGCCTCTGCGTGTCCCTGCTTGTGGGTTGACCAGGCTTTCTCAGAAGTTTGCTAAAGCTAGGTCACTTGAATTGAAAGAGTGCCCTCTGGTGACATCTGTAAAGAAACACTCCTGCTAATTTGAAATTAAATATTCCTCCCAACAAGGCTGGAAATGTATTCTGCACTGGAATGCTAGTGTGACATGGCTGAGATGAGGGATGAGGAGTTGCTTGCAAATATATATATGGAAGATGTACAGCAGTCACTTGGAGTCTGTTAGCCCCCTTGTGAAATACTCTAATTTATTTTGCTGGGTTTTGATGAGAAATGTTTGATTTGTCAGTCTAATGGGGAGAAAAACCCCAACCAACCCACAACCCAACAACTAAACCAAACCCTTTTCATGAGGCTGTCTGGTTTACTATCAGGTGTTTTTCTTCGTCTGAAACCTGCCTTTGTACAGAATTTTTTGAGACATCCCTTCCCTTTCACACTTGTATCCTGCTGATGACTGTGAAGATTAAAAATCTGAATGTTTAGATATATTCTTGATGCTGCTCGCTAGCAGCAGTGAACAAGAATAATTTCAGTTACTCATATAAACTTCGATTTTTAAAATTGTCTGTATTTATAATAAACATCTTCAAGACTTCAGGAGGCTAATGAAGTCTTAGTGTGCTAATGTTCTCCTTGACACGTCTTTGAATATTAAAAGATTTGAATTTATAAGAACACACCTCCACCTTAAACAGTTTCTTCTCCTGCTTTTTTTTTTTCATCATTGAGATTAGGGATTAATTTTTTCCTGTATGTTTGCTTGGAGCTGAGTCATGTGGGCTCCTCCTTTCATTCAATAAAGCTGAGTTGAAAACTTCCTTTAGGGGTGGGGAGTGTAATTTGTTGCATTTTGTTAAAGTATGAGGCATCAAAGGCATGGTATATTTCTGATCTAAGTGTTGTTTATAGCCCTCGTTAGCAAAGATACTTAAAAATGCATTTTCAAAATAATGAGAAAACATTACTGTTAATACCCTTTACATTTAAATACCTGGAATTACTGCAGTAGAAATCATCTTCTAATATTTATGCATGTGTAGTATTTATTGCATGAACAGAAGCTTTGTGGGCTTCATGTTTTGCCTGTTTATGAACTAACCACCTTGAAAGACTGCTGAAGCAAGAGAGTCTTGATGTTACAGTTGGGTGTTTTTAAGTAGATGCTCTGTGTCTTAAATGTCCTCTAGAATGTGTGGATGTGTGACTGCAACTCTTACTCCTTTACTCCTTACTCCTCAAAGGCCTCATAGGACTCCAGGGAAAATGGCATTGCAAGCTTTCTTGTGGACAAGCTGGTACCACCCAGTATTCTGCCAAGCAGAAAGGGGACATCTGAAATAAGAGCTGGAGCAAGGCAGTTGTGAGGTGTCAGAGAGCTTGTAACTCTTGCTGCTGCAGTGACAATCCAATCACTAGCCTAAGCTGGTGGCAGTAGCTTTATGCAGTCAGGAGGAGCCATGTGAAGCAGAGAAGGTAGGGTGAAAAAGGAGAGGGTGGCCTAGAGTCACAAAAGGGGAGGACGTGTTCAGCAGCATGGCATGTTCTGAAGATAGGAGCTTCTTGCTGTGACTTTGAAAAGTTAACATGGTGTAAATGATGGTCATTGAACCTGCTTGTTGGCCAAGGAAGAGGGAGATTCTTTCATGTCTGCGTTCCAGTTATAGGAGAGTTGGTCTAGAAAAACTGACCTGTTCACTGAATTTTACAGCATAGCAAAATAAAATTCTAGTGGGCTGGTACTAAGGATTTTAAAATACAATGTTCATGACAAGCATGAAAGGTTAATATTTGCTCTTTTGGGCTTGCTGTTCTGACGTGTGCCACTCTAGTACACCCACAGCTGCTCTTTTCAAACCTCTGTACAGGCTTACAGGTGGGCTGTAGACTGTCATATGGCCCAAATGGTGTCTTCCTTCAACCAGCCTTGGACATGCCTTGGCAATGCTCTCAGAATCCTTACTATCCCTGCTTTATTGTTGTTGTAATTTTTTACATGACTGTAACTTTAGTGCAGAGAAATGACAGTTTCCATGCTTATTGTGTGCCTTACCATAAGTAAGGATAGGATTCGCTTTTCCTTCCCTTCCTCTGCTTGTGTTGTCTTACAGTCCTGACAAGAACAGCAGTTTAGGTAGAACTGTGGGGCAGTAATGCTGGGGAAAAAAGGAGCTGTGTACCTTGTAGGTCCCAGAAGCTTTGCCCTTATTTCCGTAGGGCCGCACCAGTCAGGCTGTTTTTCTGGCTCTTTGTGACAGCGTCAAGTGCATCAACAAGTCAAGGTTTCCTGCCCTAGATTTCTGTCTGTGCTGCAGTGCACCTTTCTGCCTGACACAGAGAGGCTCAGGAGCTGCTTAGTCAGAATATCAATAAACATGCTTGTGAGCCTCTCATATGCATCATATTTGTGGTTTAAGAACCTGCTTATTTCTCAGTGGTTAAGAGAAGCCTCTTTTTGGTAAGATTAAAGATGTAACAGTTAATCATAAATCCAAATCTGAGGCATGAGCAATGGTTTGTTGCTGCTTGGTGGTTAAATGGAAGCCCTCCCTTTTCCCTCGTGGAGGAGGGTTTGCTTGCAGTTCTCTGTGGTAGGATTCACCCTGGTGCAGACTCTTCAGAATAGTTATTTTTAATGTTTCTTTGAGGTGTCAGGCTTGTGACCTATTCTCCATGCCTGTTTCAGAATTTCGTTTGTATGTATGTGTATGGATACATTTCATAGGCAATGTGAGCTTTAGATTGCAAGTGAACTGGGAGACACGTGTGCCTGCCCTATTTTCTCCAGTCTAACTGGGGAGACTTTAGGTCTCCCCCATATGTTGCAAGTGTGACCACAACAGTTAATGTAGCTCGGTGCCACATCAGCATGTAGTTGAGATTTGAACATGAATTGGAACAAGCTGCCTGAAGTTCAATCTAGATAAAATATACATGATGATGTGGATGTAATTATCAGCCTTCCTAATTGAAGGAGTGCATTTGCCATTAGGTAAAAGTGTTAGTGCCCTCTGGTGACTTTGAGTTTATTAGTTGTTATTCGTATTGAAGCAGTAAAATCAGGGATGGTTTGGCTTTTTGGTTTTCGGTGTTGTTTTTTTTTTTTTTGTGTGTGTGTGTTTTGGTTTTTTTGCTTGGTTTTTTTTTGTTAGAATCTTTGACTGGAAGATTGAGACCTCCTAACCTGATTAGAGCTGCTTAGAATTTGAAGTAGTCTCCTCCCCTCCTCCCATTGGTTTTAGGTTGTTACAGCAGTTCCTAGTGCATGTAATAAAGTGTAACTTGGGGAGAACCTGAGTCAGTTAAGGAAGAAGGAACAGCATGTCCAGGAATAACCAGAAATGACAGGGGAGGAGACTGATTGTTGAGCTTGCTATGGGGTCCTCTGCTGCAAAGTGGTCAGCTCAATTTAGTGATTTCTTGGAGCTTGTGAATCTTTTCACTTATTCTGCTTGTGCTGTACATCTGTAGGCTGTCTGAAGGCTGAAGTGCTCAGAGTTGCAGAGAAGAAATGTTGTAATGGGGGATTATAGAGAAGAAGTTTAATATATGTAACTCCAAAGTGATTTGGAGGCAAGATGTGATGCAGAAGGTTTTGCTGGTTTTGGAGCCATCTCAGTAGAAGTTGGACACTCGTGCTTCGGGATATATATGTGTTACCTCTTTTTCTCTTATGGAACTGTGGTATTGGCAGCAATCAATTATGCCTGAAGTGACCCAGGACTGGCTATCAACTCTTTGGCTATCGTTGTAGTAGTGTGGCATTAAAAGCTGTTTGATTTGTGCATTCCTCATTATTCATTAAGGGACAGCTTTTGAAACTATGGATTTGGCTCTCCTCATTGAGATTGGTTCAGATTGATCATGCTTTTAAAGTTGATCTTTAAAAAAGATTTGATTTTTTTTTTTTAAGTCAAAGATGTATTTCTTAGATAATGGTGGCTAGATAAAATTGGCAGAAATCCTGAAAAAGTGATCTTAATGCAGTTTATAAATTGAATTGCTTTTATAATGTTATTCAGGTGCCCAGGGTTTGGGATAATTGTCTAAACTACAGTATTACATTTTCATTTAGATTTAGAATAAGTGGTGCAATCTCACAGAGGGGCTGGAGTAGGACCAATAAGTAAATAAACAGGACTAGTAAAAAGCACATTTTCTGCTGTGATACAGTCTTTTCAGATTACTGTGTAGGCAGGCAGAAGCCTCCATTGAAAAACTGAAAGTCCCGATTTACTAAGTTTTTCTTTGTAACCTTCATGTCCGAATCTGTATCAGAAGAGGCATGGAAACACAGGTGACTTGTGACTTGTTAGTTCTGTGTAGAACTTGAATTTATAAACTTTTTTAACAGGTTGTGTTTCTAGTCCACTTGTTTTATTTGCAAGTTTTTTGTTTAATCTTCTAATTGTTCTGAAGTTCTGTTACTTGCTTGATAATGTTGGGATCCTCCACAGTTCTAACTAATTTAAATTGGTTTGTAATTGAGTTAGGTACTGATCCTGCATGCATGGGGCAGCTTATTTATTGATGGCTCACTTCTCTTGCTGCTAGGGCAGAAATCATAGAATCGTAGAATAGTTAGGGTTGGAAAGGACCTTAAGATCATAGAATCATAGAATAGTTAGGGTTGGAAAGGACCTTAAGATCATCTAGTTCCAACCCCCCTGCCATGAGCAGGGACACCACACACTAAACCATGTCGCCCAAGGCTCTGTCCAGCCTGGCCTTAAACGCCTCCAGGGTTGGAGCATTCACAACTTCCTTGGGCAACCTATTCCAGTGCCTCACCACCCTCACTGTGAAGAACTTCTTCCTTATATCTAACCTAAAGTTCCCCTGTTTAAGTTTAAACCCTAGTAAATACTAGTAGAGTGAACTGCATGAGAGAACTTACCCAGCTAGGACTTTTTCCCCTCTTGCCTTGTTTTTCAGTTTGATAGTTTCCCCAGATTGTGTATTCTTCAGCCATACAAAATCTTGCCCTGATATGGCAGAGAAAACAAATGAAAAAAAGCAATTAAAAAAGCAGAGATGGCTGTCAAGTACAAAATCAGAGTTCCCATAAGCCAACTGAAATCAATTAAGTGAATCAGTTGTCTCTTTGTGTGATTTTGAGTGCTGATTTCTGGTATTGGAGCCCAAGCTCATCTGTATTCTGAATCTTTTGCTGGGTTTGCAAGTCTGGGAGCTTGGGGAAAAATCTCCCGAGTTTCAGATTTCATGCATAAATATTTGAGGCACGATAGGATCCTTGTGACATTTCTGAAAACTCTTTTTGCATAGAGTTAAAAAGTTGCTGCATCTCTTACAGTAGGCTGAGTTGGGAATAATGGTGGTGCTACTGGAAACTTGATAACACAGCCTTTTTTCTGATCACGCAAAAACTAATCCAGAAGCCTGTAAAGTATTTGGGGGATTCCAGAAGGCATCTGCAATATGATATAACACTTATTTGTGTGAAGTGTTAGAATGCTGGTAGGATCACCTAGTTCCTTAGGTGTACATCTTGGATTTTGAAATGCACATAAATTGTTTGAAGTGCTAAATCAATAAAAAGAAAAAAAAAATGGCCCAAGGATTTGGGTTACTCTCTCCCTTATTGATGCATCACTGTTTTGTGCTGTCACTAATTAGTAACTCTAATATAATGAGGTGTATTGATAAAGCATGTGGTTAAGTGAATGACTCAGTCATTGTATTTCCTCCCCTACTCTGTCACATAATTAACTTTCTCTGTGTGGTTAAAGGGCACCTGAACTGTGCTGCCATTGCTAGTAAGTCCAGACCACCCTGACAATAGCCTTGTCTTTGAGTACCTGCCAGTTTTTCCATGTGCTTTAGGGGTAAGTATACCTGAGTAGTGGCAGCTATCTCATCTATTTTTAACATAATAGTCATGTACTTATAGACTGACCAATATGTTTGGGCGTTAGTTGTCAGGCTTGTCTGGTAAGTGCCTTTAAATAATTTTGATATTCTTATTGATCAAACTTTTATGGAAATATGCCAGCATGCATTTTGGAAAGCAGTAATGTGTAAGAAGAGTAGAATCTATCGATTTCAGTCTTTCCTTGCAGTTGGGGTGATCTTCAAATATCTTCTGGAGCTCAGAGTGCAAAATTACTGGAGGCTTAGCAAGATTTCTTCTTAGCTGCACTCTAACCTGAGAACTGTGAATGTGGTGGACAGTAAGCAGCCTAGAGATGTGTGTTAGATAAAACCTGGGCCTTGCACATCTGCCTTAAGATGGGATGAGAATAAACATTATCTAAATATAAGGCTTTTATTACTCTTTTAATATGCCATACATGGGTGTTATCAGGTCTGCATTTTCTAATGAAGCTGGTTTTAATGTCCCTCTGTAGCAGAAATGTTTTTGCCACTTTCTGTTTGAAAAGTGCTTGGCTAGCCACTCTTTGCTGGTTGATTGCCCTGCTGGTGATACATTATTTCTTCTTATCTTCCTTTGTTGTGGTAGTTTTGCTGCTGTTGTTTTTGTGGTTTTTTTGTTTTGTTTTTTATTCCTCCTACCCCCACCCGACCCCCCATCCCCTCCCAGTCTGGGCCTATTTTGGATTGATTTTGAACTGATTTTGCCAGTTAAGTCTTTCAAAATAGATTTTGGTATTCTTAGTTATATGCCTTGCTAAAGGTGCTTTTCTCCTTACTAGTGAACAGTAACTTTCTTTCTGATCCAGTCATGGTAATAGATAATTTATAATGGTATTTTGAACAAGTTCATATTGTGTTACATTGGACAAAGTCTTCATTACAAATGTGCCAAAGGTGGTAGTAGTACCAAATC
Organism: Nestor notabilis; assembly: GCF_000696875.1. Classification (NCBI taxonomy): domain Eukaryota; kingdom Metazoa; phylum Chordata; class Aves; order Psittaciformes; family Psittacidae; genus Nestor; species Nestor notabilis. The sequence continues at coordinate 39,233 of NW_009925819.1, read as the reverse complement.
TTAATTTCCATATGAAACTGTGCTGCTTTGGGTTTTTTTTATTTTTTTTTTTTAATACTTTCTAGCTAGGCTAGATCTAAACAAAAAAAAGTTATTTTATATGTGGAAGTTGTTCAGCTCTACTGGTAATACCTATTTAAATGTTCAAAGTGTCTGCCCAGAATACTTCTAAGGGAATTTTGAAAGGAAAATAATGTTAATGGAATTGTAGTCAGGAGATCAAATAAAAAGGCAGGCTTGATACTGTTTTCACATGAGGTGGCTGCCAGATGTACAATGTTTTATAAAGTTGAAGGCATATTAAAGTGATATTAAAGAAGTGGAAAAACTACTTTTGAGGTACAGTGTTTATTTACCTTTGAAGAACAACAGCTATTCCTAAGCAGATAGTGCTACCACAATGCCTGCATGTAATGGCTTGCTCTTGTACTTAATTAACTTGCTGACTTTTTTTTTTAATGTGGATAGGGTCTGTGTGATGACAGAACTCGAACTGTATTTCATGCTGTGACTTGTGTTTGATACTTCTGAAAAGTCAATCTTGACTGCTGTCCAAAGCTGTCTAGTGGTGGAAGGACTTCTTCGCTAGGACCTAGTTCATGTTTCAGATGAGGTGATCTAACATTCTCAAAAGAAGTATTCATACAAATCTGTGTGTAAGCTACCATTCAGGGACTTTGGTTTGTTAAAGAGAGTTGTCTAAAAATGGTCTGTTAGAGATCAGCAATTAAACTTGCTTTAGTTTCTTCTCTTTTTGGTAACAAATGATGTATGACTAGGAGATGGAAAGAGTATCTGCAATATTTGTTGTTACAGGATCCCAAATTTTTTTTTTGGTATATACAGTGGAAAGTGTTAAAGTATTTAAGGTGATGTTATGCTAGGGCATCTAGAAACTTACAGAAGATCACGTGGTTTTGATTTTGTCCTGTGAAATTGTGCGTCTTCCTTGTTCAATTTGATTAGCTTATGGGAGAAAACTGAAACACCCACAGATGTGGAAGCAGAGTTGTACACTTGCAGCATGTACTTGTTGTAATCCAAAGTGAATATATGCAAAACGGGTATGAATTCTTAAACAAATTTAGACTTAAAGTAACAGAGGTATATGTGCTAATGATTTGAGGTTGACACAGTTTTGTTGAGGAATAAATCTTGATCTAAGTTTTATAACTTAGTTATAAGACATGAAAGAGATTAATTGAAAGGGTATGGCTGAAGCCAAAAAGCCTTTTATAAAAGATAGCTTACGAAAACGTGAAATCTGTTGTGCAGGTAATCCAGGGCTGTGTTGTATTTGTTATGCTAAGCTTGATAGACAGAAATCTAGTTAGCCTATGTTACATGATACTGTTAAAAAGGGAAGCGTATTTGATAAATAATGCAAGTAGCTAACATGAAAGATGTCTTGCTAAGGTATTGTGCCCACAAAACTTTTGTTAAATCCTCCATTTATTTGTAAAGAAAGGTGTATTGTAGAAAAGTTGAGAGCTTTGATTATTTCAGCTGTACCTATTTTTTAAAAAAAAAAAAAAAAACCAAAACCCAGAACCCTGTCTTTTTCATGGCTTAGAAAAAATTCCATGGTTTCACATACTTACCCTTATTCTATGAAGTCATAGTCTTAAGTGGAAAACAGAACTAGGCAGTAACAGAATTAAAGGGCATGGGCGGAAGTGAGATCTCTTCAGGGAACAGGAAGAAAAGACTTCCTGTGGTGTCTTGGGATGTGCTGGAGTTTGTGTTGCTTTTACATATCACGTTTCTGTGTGGACTGGTACTGAGCGTCATGAATATTTTCTTGATTTGTTGAAGTGAGGAAGAGAAGATGGGGAGAAGTGATGGGCTTCAGGAACTGAAGTTTTTGTTGCAGGTGTCTTTCTTTGGTGTCATCTTTCCCTATTACATTCCAGGTCACTAATGGAATTGGATATCTTCCCCTCGTTCTCCTCTCCCCTCCTTGGGCCACAGGGTGTGTTTCTATTGTCTTGTCAGATGGGCTCTTTGGTATTTCTTTGTGGCTTTTTCTGTATTTATGATTCTCCTCATGTTGGTAGAAGTGCTTTGCTTACAGAAGAAAATTGCAATCTTTTGTCAGAGGAGGCCAACATTTTTTAATGGAACAATCCTCAAAATCGGAAAACACATCTTGGAAGAGAAAAAGAGGTCTTGCCTAAGTTGGAGATAACATTTGCAGATTGTATTCTTTATGGGGGATGAGGCTGGCTTAAGCATGAAGTTAGGTCCCAGAGCATATTGAAGTTGTTTGCTCTAACCCTCAGTGAGGGAGGAGCTGGCTGATGTGTCAGTGTTCGTGGCAGAGCAGCTCTGCTGCCTGCTATGTGATAGCTTTGTCAGGTTTAAGGTGTTTAATAGCCACATACAACTCAGCTGGAAAACCTCACTCTTGTTTGTGGAAAAAACTAGATTGTCAGATCCGAAAGATCTGTGAATCACTGTATGAATATTGCATTTAAATTGGTAGCTCTGTTTGCTGGTTTTGCTGAGATTGTTTTTCTCTGTCTTGGAGGTAGTGGAAGATAAATTTGTGCAGCTCATTAAAGTATTGTAGCTTTTAAGTGTTTGAAGTGTTTTGTGTGGTTTGTTGTGTTTGTGTTGTTGGTTGTTGTGTTTTTTGTTTTGTTTTTTTTTTTTCTTTTTAATAGAGCTGTATCTAAAGTACTTACCACCTGCCAAAAACACACCAACTATGTTGTGTCTAGTGACATCAGTGGTGTTTTAACTCAAGGTACCAATACTCTTTATTTATGATGTGACTGACTCTCCTGTATGTTTAAATAGCATTCATGACCAAAATGAACCTCCCCAACCTAGCAAGCTGAATACGAAACCAACTACAATATTACAGTATTTTTGAAGCGCAGATGAGGTATTGGTATTATCAGCCATTCTTTTCACCTCACTTCCTGGTAGTATGGAACGGGGAAACTGATTGTTAAATTGTGTGTAATTTTGTTTGTTGTTGTTTCTTTTTGTTTTGGTGGTGTTTTTTAGTTATTCACCAATATGGATGATCTTGGCTTTGAGACAACACTGAAGCATCAGAATTTATTTAGTTAAAGTATATGTATTTTAACTGTAGAAAAAAATAGCCATGTATTAATTTCACCAAATTATTCCTAGTTCAGATTTTCCAAATATTCATGGGCAGTATCAGTTGAATCTCTCATGGTGGTGACTCTATGAAGTGTTGCAGTATCAAAACACCATGAAATCTTTTGCCGAAGACGTAGCAGGACTACTAGGCACAGATAGGGCTTGCATGTTCTCTGTCTTTACTCTGTCCCTTCATGATACCCAGCTGATACGCTGTTACTTGCTTATTTGTCTCTTGTTTCGCAGTATGAGAGGTTGCAGCTTTTCTTTCCTATTCCTGGATTATGGCCTTCTGTCACCTGTACACTTCATTTTCCAAACAGATCTCTAGGTTTTTTAATAACATCCACAAGAAATGAAGTAGATTGTGTGGTTTGATTCTGCTTGATCAATGTATTTGGATATACTTCTTTCTTTCTGAATCTATACACTACTCTAATTAGATCATTAAGGCCTTTGTGTTCTCTTTAAACTAGAGAATCAGAATGCTTTGGAGGAGGCACCTGGTGGTCATCTAGTCCACACTGTTGCTCAAGGCACAGCAAAGACAGTTTATTATTAGAACCATTTGAAAATACTGCAATGTGAAGTGTTTTAATATATCTCCTATGTCAGCAAAGAATAGCTTCGGGAATTGAAAATTTTCACAATTTTTGAACTGGGAATCAAATTCACTTCTTGCCATGGTATTGCAGTGATAAGGCAACTTGTCTTAAACTCACAGTAATCGGGCATTAAAAATGCTTAAGTGATGCAGAATTTACAAACTCACAATTCTGCACAGCAGAGTTCTCCTCCAACAGGCAGCTTATGGGCTGTGGTCTGCTTCTGCAAGGCAACATAACGTCTTGCTGGTAACTGGATTCCTTGTTCAGCTCTCCCAGCTCAGCTTGTTTCCCAGCACATCTTTCTCTTCACTGGGGCTTTTTTGTTGCAAAGCTACTCCGTGTTTGGTGTGCATGGTCTGCTTATATTTATTCTGTTGACAGATGTCCTTGCACCTCCAGGAGAAGGATGGTTTAACGTCAGTAGTGATGAAGTGGTATCAAATCCTTGTCCTAAGTGTAACTTAGGCTACTGACTCAAAATACGTAGCAAGTTTTCCTCAGACCCTTTCAGTTTTTTATGTCAGTCATGGCCTTCTTTTCATTTCACCTATTAAAGTTGAGTCTTGCTTGACGACAGAGATGCTTGAGATGCTTGTCTTGGGCAAGCTGTGTTATTTATATGGGTGGCTGAATTTTTAATTTTTTTCTTTTTTATATAAACTTAAAGCTCTTCAGGCAGCAATACAGGGCATGACAGGGTGTCAAAGAAGTGTTGTATTTTCATTTAGATGTGGTGAAGAATTAGCTTTTGTTGGTTTGTCCAGAATGGCTTTATCTCTGTTGCTTGAGAGTAAGCCAGTGCTGTTGATTAGTCTGGGCCAGAAGATCCTCTTTGTAGCAAGGTTTCCTGCCAGAAGTTGCCAGAGAATAGAGCTTACCTGGTAGGTGTTTTAGGATCTGAGGATCTTTGCTTTTGTTCTAACTGTGATTTCCTCAAGATTTGCACTGCTTTGTTTCAGCACTGTGTTGGTTTTGGTGATCCTGGAAAGGAAAGCAAAGCATTTTCTAATCAGTGTGCTAAGATTAGAGATTTCAGCTGTTTGTACTAACTGAAGTTATTTTATAGTGGATTTTTGTTTTGTTTTGTTTGTTTCGTTTTGTTTTGTGGGGTTTTTTGTTGGGTTTTTTTTTTTTTTTTTTGGTAGGGGTTTGGTTTGTTTGGTTTTGGTGTGTTTTATGGTTTTTTTGTGTTTGTTTGTTTGTTTGTTTAAAGGAGCTAGCCTGCAAGCTTTTGAAAGATTAACAGTTAATGTCACTGAATGGTCATATAATAAAAATTTTTGTACTCCTCATTGTGATACCCTGCTATCTCATAGTGCGGACTTTCTTGCATTATAGCATTCCAAAATTACCTTTTATCAGTTAAAAGATTAGCACAAAGATGAATGTAATTTTCTTTTTTGTTAAATTAACTATTAAACAGTATGATTTCCTTCAGAAAAATGTCATTATCTGCTGTAAAACAATAAATTTACATTCAAAACATCATTCACCTCCAGATCTCTATTAAAACTATAAAACTACATTGTGTTGTTGCTCTTGGACCCAAGTTTTCAGCTTGCGCATATCTGCACTTAAATAAATTTTTAATGCATGCATCCATTGATTTGACAGAAATGGACACAGCTGCATTTTGTAAGCTGAAGGATATGTTTGAGTAATAATTATCCAGTCATCCACTGAATGTCTCAAATATCCAAGTAGAATTTGGATAGGATATTGCTTGTGAATTTACTATGCTGAGTTCACAGTGCTGGAATAATTTTAAAAATCCTTTATCATTAATCATTCCCCTGAATTTATTTTTTCTCTGTTTTGTAACAAGAACTCGAGGCTTGCCTTTACTACCATTAGAGGTATATAGATGTTTTGGCATAGTTGGTTCTCATGCTTTGCCAGCTATGCTCTTCAAATTAATGCTTGTCGTACATCTCAGTGTCTTTTTGATGCCTTGTGGAAAATACTGTATTCTATGCCAATTATACAAGTTCTACAAACTAGATATTTATATGTCATTCCTTCCTTAGAGCAGATTCTTTCATCCGTAATGTAGATAGATGGCTAAGAAATAGCTCCAGCAGGGCTCTCATTTATACTGTGCATTTACCTGAAATCTCATTTAGTTTTTCTGGCGATTCAACTGTTGATGTTAGTGCACAAGAAGTACAGTGGATATACCAGAATTTCAGGCCTTGAGATAAATTCCTGCCTCCCTTGAGTATCTAAAGAGACAAGATTTCCCTGTAATCTACTGTAAGTTTGGTTTGGTAACAAGAAAAAGTTTGATAACATCTTAAAAATAAACTACACCCATTCATGAAAATATTTACTCCAGATTATTTCGGTTTAGGTGAATATACGCTTGGTCTCTAATTTCAGGCGCTTCGAGTAGGTCACTGACATCTGGTTGGGCCAGCTGACAAATTCTCTGTGGATTTATCTGGACATTCTTGAACACGTGAAACAAGTTTCCAACATTCATTTGGTTTATTGAAGTCCTGGATTTGTATGAATTAACTTGGATTTGCTCAATTTCTGTATCATGTTTTATTTAGGCAGATGCTTTTCTGGTCAGCATCAGTATTTAATATTAAACTATTGATATTTAGCTCTTTACCTGCTCTCTTATTAGTTTCCTGATTTACTGAGGTTCTCCTGAAGGGAGTTAGAAATGTGGGAAAGATGTGCATGCTTGGATGGATAAATAACTGGCTTGTGTCTTGCTTGCTTGTAGAAGTTGGATACTCTGATAGTGGCACAGCAGAAAATCCAGTTTTCTTCCCCAGATGTCTCTTGTGGTTCTACAGGGTACTCATCATACCAAATATGATGAGTACCCCATAATTCATATGCTGTTAGGTTTTTTTTTCTTTCCTGTTAGCACCATTTCTATAGCAACCATGCAAACTTCCGTATCAGTGCATGAGGTTAAAAAAGGAATAATCGTAGAGAACATTATTGAAGTGTTGTCATCAGAGGTGTTAATGATAAAGACGGTACTCATGTCTCTGAAAGCTGAATTTTAAAACGGACAAGGTACTGTGTTTCTTGTTCAAGAAAGATCCTCATTGTCTGTTAATGGTTTTACAAAAAAATACAGTAGAATCTTCTCTCAACAGTAGTTTTCCTGAATGAGAAAGTTGGGCATTCAGTGTGGGAGGAGTTTTGCCTTCTTTCTTAAATGTAAATCTCTTTTGTCTGATTGTACAAAGAATGTGTGCAGTTGAGGCAGGTGGATGTAGTGAGTCTTTAATTCTGTGGATTTGGAGGCTGTTATTCAGCCACAGTTGGTACTTCTTCATCTCTCGTTTGTTAAAAATCCATCCAAGGATGGTTTGATTATCTTGGTTTTGATTTGGCAGTTCACAATTTTAACTCTAGCACTTACTGCATAATCTTCTGTAGGCATTGAATTCATGGGTATTTGAGTTTTCTTTGCATCTACGTGTGATGTGTAGGTTTACACAGAATATTCAGTCTAGATCCTCAGTCTGTTTTCATCACTGTTTTTTCTTTTATGTGCTTTTGGCATGTGAGTTGTGGTGATAGTTGGTGGCAGAGTTCTTGTAGCCTATTGACAGTAACAAAGCTCATTCTATGAGTTGTCATCTCTGTTTCAGAACTTCTAAGTGTGCAGTTGCATGTAAAATTTTATTTAAATATTTTTCCCACATCTTTTTCCTGTGAAGTACTCTTCCTGTTCTGATAGAAGGTATGCCACCCACATGGGTCCATTTGTAGATTTTTATAATGATTGAGTTTGTTGATTTGTAAATTTACTAAATTTACAAAAAGTAAAAAATTTGCAACTAAAAATATAAAAGGCAACTACTGGAGACTTTTGTTTGTATTACTTTTTTGTGATAATTTTGCTGATGCAGTCTATAGTAGTTCTTTCCTATTCATGTGTTATTTGTGTTACCCAGAAACAAAACAAAACTGTGGATCTCAGTACCTCTGAAGAGAGTATTTGGATGCTGGAGTCCGTGCTAGCAGCATTCAGTGCTCCACTGTTGCATGCTCTTAAGTATGACTTCTCAATTCAGAGTGTTGTCCACAGATGTATTCTTTTGATAGTTCTGCTGATACCATGCCTGCACATTTAACCTGTAACAAAAATATTCTGCAAACTAAGCATCAGATAATCAACATGACATAAATCTACTCTTATTTTCTAACAAAACTGATAGCTCCCTGGCCATGTGGAGAGGGCCTTGGAAAAACCAATTGTGGAAGGGTTATCATTTTAAATTACTACCTAATTAAAAGTACTGCTTGTAGTTTAAATAACCCCTTTGTATTTTTTTGCTCTCTGTTTTACTATTTATTTATGGAAATAAATATGAGTAGTTCCTAGCTTTCAGAAATGCCTCTAGGTTATGTTTTGTGTGTTTGGGCTGAGGAGGGATACTTCTCTGGTTCCTGACTGAGCAAGCCTATGCTACTTTGGATATTTGAAGAAATGTTTCACAAACAGGCTAAACTGTCAGCAGGCTGGAATTCTGGAGAGGGAGACTGAGGGCAAAACTTTATTATACTTGTACTTTCTGTGCTAAAACAATTCGCTTCCCTAGTGCTTACCCTTTTGGTATATGGGAGGAAAAACAAGCCATGGATCATAACTTGGGATGTTCGGTATGTTCTGACAGCATTTTTAAAATAACAGCCAGAACCAAACTACAAAATGGAACAGAGGCTTGTAGGTGATCTCTGAAGAAAGCAGCTCTGGGAACTTGATAATTTGTAAGCAGTGTGTGAGCAGAAACTTGTTCAGTTCTTGTGCAGTTCAGTTGTTTACTTAGTGAACCTACATTTTGTCTTTTAATGCTCAAGCTCTGCTGAAGATATCTTTTGTTAGAAGGCGGCAAACCTCTTACAACCCCAGGCTAAACTGAAATAGTATGTACACATGTTCACATTCTTGGCTTACTCCATTTGTTGCCTGCAATGATTCTTCCCTGCTGCTTGATTCATGTCTGTATTGTGTGAGGGCCGGGATCTGCTACTGCTTGCAGCTGTGTACCAGTGCTAAAATTTGTTTCCTTGTGCTACAGTATCTATCACTTAACTCTTGGCTGTGAGTCAGCTGACAGAGTAGAGCTGGCTTTCAAATGGTGGAAGTCAAAACGGTAAGGATCTCCTTCCTATATGCGTGTAACTAAAAGCCTTACGTATTGAGCGAAACTTCATTGTTGTTGCAAGTTGATTAGCAAACTGAGCTAATAGTTTGATTTTTGTGATAGGATTTAATTAATTTTTGTAATAGTATTTGTTTGCTTTTTGTAATAGGATTTGGTAAACAAGTAACTTGTGCCCTGTAGAAGGATATTCTCCTGGATTTTTGAAGTTTTTTATTTATTTTGTCTGAAGAGATGGAAGTGATGAGTTATATTGGTTCTTGAGATTAAAAAGGAGAGCACTAGGTACTGGAGCACAATGTATAAAGGACTTTTAACAGCTGGAGGCTTGAGATATGAATGAGATGGAGCCTTAATGTTATTTCTCTCTCCCTTTAGTTGTGTGTCTATGTCACACACACACTCCCTCCCTTACCTCCAAAGTCAGAGAATGAGGTGCATAAAAGCAGCAATAATATGATTTTGTTTTTCACATTGTGAGCACACACATGATGGTGAAAGTGCTCTGTGGGTAGTATCTTTTTAAAAAAGAATAGTAATTTCACTTAATTGCTTGTCTAGGTAAAGCCTCTTCTAGAGTAGGAGAAGGGAATCTAAGTTAAGGACCATAGCTAAATGAAGCATTTTTTTTTTTTTTTTTTTTTTTTAACTTCATTGTCAAACCTAGTAAAACTGATCTTTATTTTTTATGTTTTTAATTCTATTTGTTATCCTCCAGATTCTAATTTCAGCTGTCTTGCAGATTAAACAGCTGATACTGCTTGTGACTGTTGTGCAACAGATGCATAGGGAAAG
>NW_009925819.1:0-29552 GCF_000696875.1 Nestor notabilis | reverse complement strand
GAGTGGTTGTGTGACATAACCGAGTGGTTGAGTTGGATGGGTATAGAAGTGCTTTGAGTTTGCAGCAGGACTAATCAAACCAATGAAGAAAGGAGTCTTGTGTTACTGGATTAGTTATGCTGCTGATGCAGATGCCATATGACACTACTTCTTTCAAGGAGTCTAGTATCAGCTTCAGCTATAGATTCCGCTTTTAGTATTGTTTTCTGGAAATTGTTCAAGAACTGAATTGCTGTATTTTTGATTTTGAGCTAAAATTTACATTTCATTCATACTCCTGGTTTGCCCTTCCATTTCTCACACTGGAGTCTTCAGAGAACCTGAAAGCCCTTCTCTGCTTATATTTCCTTCAAAAAATCTTTTCGAAGCCAGGTGTCCAGAACTGCATCAAGTACAGCATCAGTGTCTTGAGATGTTTTGGAGGTAGTATTTGGGAGTAACTAATGCAAACATCTTGATCTCATGTGGCTACTCCATGCTTACAGCACTGGTGCCAGTCATTTCCAACTGACGTGCTGAAATTCATAGCACAAATTTTACAGAGATCAACCCAAATGATCCTTTCATGGTTGACTTAAGTTTTTCATTCTTTCATTCTTCGTCCATCAGATGATTTTATTTGTCCTGTAGTACACTGCTTTCCTGCATTTCCAAATGTTTTATCATTCTAATGTTTGTACTAGTGTTGCATATTTAATAACTGCTAGTAATCTTTTCATACTCTAATATTATGCTCCTCTATCTCAGTTTTCATCATGTCTCTGCCCCATGCATATCATCTTCTAGTGTCTCTTGTCTCAGTCTTCACTAGTAGCAGCTTGTCAAATGCTTTGACTAGATTCATGTGGCTGACTGGAGATTTTGTAGCATGTGAAATTTTAGGTCTGGGATTTGATTCTCTTCAATGATAAATTTCCTGCAGGAGGTTTAGGTTATATTAAGTTGGTTGAGCTTTTGTTTCATTGCTATTGTGGAAGTTTTTCTTATCAGTTTTGCTATCTTTATATTACCTCTTAATATTATCATGCTTAGTGAAAACAGAGTTAAAGCATGTGTTTAGGTGATTTTCAGTTTTCTTTTTTAATTCTGTATACATACTATCTTTATTCTTGCAGTGCAATAACTTAGTTTTTTTTTTCTGGTGGGTTGAGTGTAAACCTGAAGAATATAGTTTGGAAGGTGCAGTTTGATTTCGACTTGACAAAATTTTCTTTCACAGTTGGATGAACATTCTTTGTCTGGTTGCCTATTCCTTGCTGACTTTCTGCTTAATTGTAGGCTTTTGTGTGTGTGGTTTTCTGTTTTGGTGTGGGATGTGTGTATTTTTTTTTTTTTAAATATGTTCTGGTTTTTTTAGGTTTTCTGTTTTATCAGTTCTGCCTTTTAGACAATGAGCTTTTTTCCCATCTTTAGATATATTTCTAGCTTTACTTATCTGTACATGTCTCCTATAGACTGAGAGGTTCTAGTGGGAAGTAATTAATGAAGAATGGTGGCTTCTGTGGCAAGGAGGAGGCTGTGCATTTCTCTGTGTCAGGAGCCTGGTGATCTGGTCAGGCTATTTTGGATTTTTCTCCCACTGCAGTACCTGTAATGACTCTTCTTATTACAGTACAGCCTTGTGCTGGTTCCTGAATCTTGCCTGTTGCAGAACAGACAGCACCAGCCTGGCAGATGAGTGATATTTCTTTGATGTTGGCTAGTGTGTGCCTTAGCTAACAATGTCCTTATGTACGCAGGTCTTCTAGGCATACTGGAGTGCATGTGTACCAAACTCCAGGGGATAACCGTTGAGTGTGATCAGCCCTTGCCCTGATGGCAGGTGGCTTGAATACTGGTACGTGGTGCTGGATGTAGTGCCTGTGTGCCCCTGGGGCACCTTAAATGGTAATTCAGACAGTGCCAAGCAATGCTGGAATAATTACACTTTTAACTAAGAAACAAAAGAGCTTGTATCAAGAAAGAGGATTCAGTCAGTGGCTCCAACATTTCTTTGAAGAGTCTTAAGGTCGTGGTATGGAATAGTTAAACCTAGCTAGGCTGTATTATGCATGGGGGAGTGAAGATTCAGTGAAGGCAAATACACTTCTGTTAGTCGTTTAGAAAGAAATAGCTTTTTCTGGACTGTTTGTCAAAATACCAGTGAGAGTTTCCACAAGATCAGGAGCTCAGGTTGATTGGAACTGATTTTTTGGTTCCTACTGTTCTTTGGAACTGATTTTTTTGGTTCCTACTGTTCTTTGGACCCCAGAGTCTTTGGTAGTAACTCTGCAAAGGGATCTGTGATCAAAACAAAGACGCTCTGTACTGACATTATGAGTAAGAACAAAGAGGATATTGGTCATCATGACTCTTAAGCTATTCATAAAATGGCACTGTGGCTATGTTTCCTCAAAGCTTTTGTACTGTTCTGGACAGGCAGTTTTTAATGTAATTTTAGGGTCATCTTTTAAATGCTATTTGTACAGTATATTTTTGGGCTAGTGCTTGACCCAAGCTGAGACAAGAATATCCCTGGATTCTTGCTGTAGAAGGGAGTCAGGCTTAGGTGTCCTGTGAAGCACCTATCAGAGTCCAGTACCCTCTGACAAGGGTGTAATGTTTAATAATGTATTATTTGAAGATAGTTGATGTTACAGAGGATTTCTAATTCAGCAGAGTGATAAAAAAAGATACTAAATCACAATATAAATGCAAGTTAAACTAAGCAAAATCAATTGCAGTGTACAGTTCACAATGCCAAAATATGATCCTCATTACTGGTCTCTAGAATACACTCACAATGTTCGGCAACCCCAATCACGAGGAAGAAATACAGGTGTTGAAGCTAACTCAAGCCTGTTGCTCTCTTTGAAATTCCTTTATTAATTACTTAGGTTTTGTACTCAGTTGAGCTGAATCACTTTTTCACTTCCCCCATGTGGTCTAGCTAACTCAGGGAGACATTCAAGTTTTTTAATGAACTCAGGAGAAACATTTACACCACTAGTTGATTCACTCAACTGTAATGCAGTCAGTTGATCCACTCAACTGACATAACTGTTTATCTAAAACCCTCTTGTCCTCTTTGTGCTGAGATAAAGTCAGCTTCTTGGCAACAGCTGTGGTCAGTCACACCCTGCATTGTTTTCTGGGTATCACCAATGTGACCATGAAGCTCATCTTCACAGAACTGCCTTCCATTTTGGGGTTTATAGGTCAGTCACTGCAATGGAATGATCATCGAGTCATCAAAATCTTGGGTGAATTTGCAGGAAAAACTCAGGCTCATTGCAGATAGCCAACCCTGCTTGGTCGTGCTGGTTTGGCTGGGGTAGAGTTAATTTTCTTTATAATAGTATGGGGTGACGTTTTTGGATTTGTGCTAGAAACTGTGGATAACACAGCAGTGTTTTAGTTAATGCTGAGAAGTGCTTACACAGAGTTGGGCCCTTTTCTGTTTCTCACAACCCCATCAGCAAGTTAGCTGGGGGTGCACAAGGAGTTGGGAGAGGACACAGCCAGGACAGCTGACCCCAGTTGACTAAAGGGATATCCCATACTGTATGACATCATGCTCAGCATATAAAGCTGGGGGAGGAAGGGAGGGACTTTTGGAGTGATGGCATTTACCTTCCCAAGTAACCTTCTCATGTGGTGTAGCCCTGCTCTCCTGGGGATGGCTGAAGACCTGTTGGCTGAAGGGAAGTAGTGAATGAATTCATTGCTTTGATTTGCTTGCACATGTGGCTTTTACTTTACATATTAAACTGTCTTTATTTCAGCCATGAGTTGGGGTTTTTTTTGTGGTGTTTTTTTTTTTTTTTTCCTTTTCATTTTTAGCCTTCTTTTTCCCCCTTTCCCATTCCAGGGGAGTAAGCAAGCGGCTGTGTGATGCTTAGTTGCTGGGGTTAAACTATGACATTAGTCCAGACTTCTTAATTCTTTAGATATGATGAATCTTCGTCAGTATATTTAGTTATTTTTTTACTGTACAGTACACATGGCATGGAGAGGTAGGAAGATACCACATAGCGTGTCTAGGCTTCAGGTTGGCATAAATGCATGCATAAGTATTTTATGTGTCATATAAAGCACTTTCAGTTCTGCTTGAATGCATTTCCGAGCACAAAGGCATATATTAAATTGAAGAGGAGAAACAGACTGGAAGTTAAAATTACCCTATGTAATTCAGTTTTTGTAATCGGATATACAGGGTATGCAGTGAAAACTGTGACTCACTGTTGTAGTTTGGCAACATTCATTTTGTGTATCCAGCTATGTTGCTCTAACAGCTCTGCTGTTGATCACTTTCTGGTATTGCTGTTTACTACTTACTTTGGTGTTGAGCTGAATGGTAGTATAGCAAGCAAATTTTTTAATTATTCCGGGGGTTTTTTTTTAGTATTTTTCTTAAATGATACACTAGACAGCATTGTTGCTGTGACTTTTCACTGATACATGAGTGGTGATACTCTCATGTCTAATGAAGCATTGAAAAGTACATTTTAAATGCTGCAAATTCTGGAATGTTTAAGTTGATAAATGCTGGTTTATAGCAGTTCAGTATTAATTATGCCCCTTACTGCATCTCCATGAAGTGGGAAAAAGTATAAATGTATTCAGACATACTGTTGTAATGCACCAGTGGGTACCAAATTAATATTGAATGGACAGCTTTGTTATGATACAGCCTGACTGGCAGATGTTCTATTTTGTAATCTTGGTTTTCTTTGCTTGTAGGTTTTTCCAAATGATTTTCTTTTGATTTTTAAAACATGTTAAGAAAAAATACCCACCCTCTTTAATGTGCCTCGTAGGAGTCTCTTCTCTGCATGTTGGCCAGTTTCAACCATGCTTGATTAAGGGACAGTGATCACAGTCAGTAACTGGTGGAAAAGGAAAAGCTGGATCAGTGTGTGCCACCACTGTATCTCCAGGAACAGTCCTCTGAGATGGAAAGTCTGTCACACAGTTGCTATGCTTACTGATCCCATTTAGCCTGCTTTTGGGTGATTGAGCACATGCTGTGTTCAGACAGCACGCTGCCTGTCTGTCTCTCAGAATGGGTGGGCAGATGCAAACAAAACTTGTGATAGCTTGGGAAACAGGTAGCAAACTGGAGCTAATGTGTTAAGGAACCAAAGGTATGGCTTGAGGTAATGCATTAGGAAATGGTTTCTGTGATATGCATGATTTCTTTCAAATAGCACCATTTAAATCCCTCTACGAAAACCCCTCCAAGATTCAGTTTTCACTTGGTCGAAAACATTTCTTCCTCAATTCTCCTCCTTCCTAAGCCCTATTAGGATGGGGAGTGGGAACGACTGAAGTAAATGTGGCACGAGGGTCAAATAGATAATTGTAAACTGAAGATTGGCCTAGTATGATACAATTATGAGCGAGATAGTATGATGAAATTATGCAAAGTGTCAACTTTCCTTATTATTACAGTAGTTAAATACAAATTTTTAAAGTGTAGGTTTTTTCCAGCAGAGATGGCAATTAATATAGGACAAGTGTACTGTTTTGAACATGTGGAGGGCCTGAAAATGGTTTTGGAGATGTGATACCTCTTGTCCTCTACTATTATGACATAAATGAAAATCATGGCACCTCAGTTAGTTTCACTTCCTTGCTTTTCAGTTCAGTAAATTAAAAGGCTATAGGAAAGGGGATTTGGGGACCTGAGCATTTGGAAGTATTCCACATCAATCAATCTGAAGGGTAATTTAGATAGGAAAGGACAGTATAGCAGTGACACTCAAGGCAAAGATGTGGTAATTTTTTCCTTTTGTATGGCCTGTTAGTATAATACCAGCTAAAATCTAAGTGCAGTTAAGTGTATTTTTAGTGGTGGGGACACAATCTTAATTTTAGCCTGTGGGCTAGGAGTATAAAGTTAAAGTGAAATGTAGCATCTTTTGTCCTGTGAAAGAGACAGTTCCATCAGTTTTTTAAAAAACAAAACCAGAAAGGGTAGAATGTGGGATGGCTGTTCTGAACTGCAAAAGTACAGCTCAACATAGTTCAGATGGGGGCTCTTAATACCCCAAAGTATCTAGAAGCTGTAGTGTTTGACTGAACTTTGCAATGTGGCTTTCTTTCAGTTGCTCTCCTTTCTGTATTGCATTCCTATGATGACACTTTAAAGTTACTGCTTCTTTTGAGGCTATTTTATTATTTAAAAATTGCAGTTTCTCGCCTTCCAGGCTTGTTTATCTGACATACCTGGTTTAGGTCACTTGAAGACAGAGCTTTCTGGAATACTTTTTCATTACATAGACGGATTAAGTATGAGATGCTGTAATACTGTTTTGTTATGTGGTATTTGTTACCTCTTACTTACTTTCTCCGTTTATTTGCAGATTGTGTTAATAGCTCTGAGTTAAACTACAGACCTAAAGTGAATTTAATGAATAATAACAACTTCAGAAACAGTCACACTTGTTATAAACAGTCTATGAAAACTGATTTATAATCGTTTTCACACTAGGGGGCACTAACGTATCATGAAACATAAGCCCCAACCAATTTTTTCTCTCTGTAGCACTTAAGTGTTGGGTAGTCTTGCTGGTTATGTAGTGAATGCCAAAGGTTTCTATTTCTTTGTAGCCTTTTCTCTGTAGAAATGAAAAGCAATAGTATTCTTGCTAGGATACATTAAAAGTTTATGTGTGGAGTTTTCCTTTGTGTGGGTTTTGTTTGTTTGTTTGTTTTTACTAAACAATTTCGGTAATTTGTTGGGAAAGGTATAAATTCCACTTGTATCTTAAATTGCTTTTAATGAGGGGATTTTAACTTAAAGCTGGTGAATAGGCATATAGGATCAGAAATTATTGGATAACTTATTAAAGTTATCTAATAGGTTACAGCTGCAATATACTTTTTAAATTTGGTAATCAAAGGAAAAGAATCATATGTGAACTAATGTTGAGGCCTAACTTTAAGTTAGGGTTAATGCATACATTTACATATAGAAAATAGTAGGAAAAAGAATATGAAAATCTATACTGCGAGTAGCTAACAGATAGCAGTACAGCCTGCAGTTGTTTATGTCATCTTGAAGTAGGTAATTTTAGAATATATATTTGAATCTAAAGTTTGGATCTCAAAGTGGTTTATCCGTTTGGAAGTACTTTATTTTTGTAACAGATTTTTACATACTGAATCTTGTTTAAGACACATGAATAAAATGGTTTCTGATTACTTTTTGCTCTTTGTAGGAATGGTTACTCAGTTGCCTTGGAGATGATCGTGCTGCTGTAAATGTAGAGTGGAAGATTAATGGTGTGGGCAGGATGGACCTAATGAACGGACAGTCAAGCAGTGTCAATATTGCTGCTATCGCTTCAGAGGTAAGGATACAAAACTTAGTTACCTTAGATACCTAAGACTGTAAGTACTTAATTGTTTTTTAAATGCACCAAAAAGTAAATTTTCTTTTAACAGATCTGGTGGGGCAGACTTTCTGTTTTATGTGTTGGTTTTATATGCCCCAGTTTAGATGTGAATAACTTAGTTCTGACCTTTGTATACCAAAATAAAGCATAAGCTAGCATTTACAGATTTGCCATAGCCAAATCTGCCTTTTTTTATGTTCTCTTCCATCACATCTAGACAAGGAAGCTTTTCTTTTCAAGTTTTAACAATAACAGACACTCTTAGCGCAATAAGCTGGCAAGGCCCGTGGGAAATGTTCTGGTCTTTGACAGGTACTTGTATGTGTCGGGGCAGTCTGACGCAGTAACACTGGAAGAAGGTTGCTACCTTTGTCTCCTGGGCTACAGTCAGACCTTGGTATGGGTCCCCGCCTGCCCGCTAAAGTTTCTGCCCTTTACAACTGAACAGCTCATGAGTTAAGAGCATGTGTATTGGCCAGACAATGGAGGTTGGCCTCCTATGCTGATGCCTTCTTTTGAAGTTACAGAGTTTTCCATTTGTCATCTGCTTGTTAAGGAAAACAAGGGGTGGGGAGAACTTAGTACCAGAATAGTTTGAATTCTTTTTGTTAGGATCATGTAAGAGGACGTTGAGAGTTGTGACTGATTCCTAAATTCTTAGAAATGTTGGTGGGTTTGCAAGACCTGGTTGGTTTTGTTTTGATTTCCAAAACTCTCACAAATCTTCCTTTTAAAGATTTTTGTTGTTATTGTTTGGATTTGATGTGTGTTGCTTCGGTGGTGGTGTGCTTTTTTTTTTTTTTTTTGTGTGTGTGTTTTCTTTTTTTTGTTTTTGTTTTTTTGTTGTTGTTGTTGATTGGTTGGTGTTGGTTTTTTGTTTTTTTTGTTTTTTCTTTTATGCTTTGTAGCAGTGGGAGGGAGTGAACCAAAAAACTGCCTTTGGTGTATATAGAGTGATCTTTCCCAATGCATTGTTTGTTTGTCTGCTTTAGGGTGGTTGAATATAAGCTTTGGCTTGTACTGGTGTACGATACTAAGTTAAGCTTTCTATTCAGGTGAGACAGTTACTTTATTGCTGATGCATATTATTTGCATTGTTTTTTCTCACAGTGTGAAACCTTTTTGCCATAGTGGATTTCAGTTTTGGGTTGTTTGGGTTTTGTTTTTTTTGGGTTTTTTTTTTTTTCATCCTTCATTTACCTTTTGTTTAAAGGACAAGGTATTCAAGAAGGCTACAGAGTCAGTAATGATTAGAACCATGAAGTCCTGAAGACAGTTGCTTCCCTGAGTGAATTCTTGGACCTTACCAGAGATGTTTATTTTATTTATATATTTATACATGTGTTTTGATAGCAGAGCTGCATGTGCACTACGCACTTGCATGTGCATAGGGATTATGGAAAGTAATATAAGGCGAAAGGAAAATTGGAGTGTTGTGTTATCAAAATAAATGATCTCCAGCACAATTTCACAAGTATTGTCAAGATTTGAACAAGAAAACTGGCATCAATCTCCAAGACCGTTGTTTGTTTTTGTACTGAGTCTTGCACTTCCCTTGTCAATGTGTTATGAATCATTGATTGACTATTTGTTGGCATGCAACTGAAATTTTCTTGGAGGGAAGCTCTCTTTCTCTTCAATAGCCTTGAGTGTTTACATGATGTCTGATAAGATTGAGTAAAATATATTTTGGCTAAGTAACATGGATCTGCTTTCAGTAAGTGTAATTCTTTTCCCCATCTTGACTAACTGGGAGGAGGGAGAACATGTAAGTGAAATGTTTCTGTAAGCATGCTGGTTACTGAAAATGCCTGTCTGGTGTGGAGTTTTTGGTGTTTTCAATATCAGTTTTTACAGAGAGATGGTGCTGTTAGAATAACCTAACTGAAACTGGATAGGATTATTAAATACATGTAATTATAAAAAAAGTGCTTAAAAATGGACAGGAGTTTATTTCTGCTGGCTGAATTTTCAGAGAGTTCAAATGTTATTGTTTCTGTGAGTGAAAAGCCAAAGTCAAAATATATGGTGTAGCCCTATTATACTGCCTTCTTAGATTTTCAGGAGAAGACGCTGCCACAGTAGAACTATTTACCAGGATCAGTGACCATGTGGTATCTTCCCTTCTTCACTGGCATAAGCAGACATGGTGTAGGTGTTACTGAAAGTACAGTGTAACAGTACCAAAATTTGACTTCCGCCAGAAGTTCCCTGGTGAAGTGGTCATTCAGACACATGTTGTGGATATGACCCATAGTCATGGTCTGGAAAACTTTTAAGTATTAGCATATACAGACTGTCAGAAAGTGCCTTCATTATGCAGGCTGAACTCTAATGTTTTCAGTTTTCTAGGAGGTATGCTCCTGTGGTGGTGGTTACGATAGAGTGCTTAAGGATGTATCAATGACCAGCTTAAGACTAGGCAGGTCTTGGTTTGTGCTCATTTTTTTTTTTGCCACAGCTGAGCTGGAGCTCCTAGCAGTACTGAGATTAAGCTCTGTGCATTGATACTAGCTTGCTTTCTCTCGAATCTCTCCAAACAATGTATTAGCAAAACTGTTGAGGAGCTCTGTTAGTGCTTACATTAAGGTTGTGCTATTGCTGAAGCATGCGGGTGTCATACAGTACTCCAGGGAAGCGTACAGTTTGCTGAGGAAGTGTTAATACAGCTATTGACTGTAGTAACTGTGGTCTTTCGTGATGGTTTTGTCCACGTGTCATCTTAGTTCTTACTTTTTAGTTGAGAGTTTACTTTATACCAGGTTTCTGAAAGTGAGAAGAAACAAAGAAGCAAGAAACATGCATAACCTTTCAGAGGAGAGTGTGAGGCAGCAAGGTGATTGCCTGTCGTACGCATATTCCTGAAATAAGTATGCCTCAGGTTCAGATAGGGAGCATACATCTGGATGTGACATCTCAATTTCTATGCCCTTCTTTCCTGTAATGACCAAACAGAATCTAGGTTTGATCTATATACTAGAAGAAGTGATTACTTGTATGAAAACAATACATGAAACATATGAAGTGTGTTAATTTCATACAAAGAGTTAAATTTGTATAGCATCATAGAATCAAATCATAGAATGGTTTGGGTTGGAAAGGACCTTAAGGTCATATAGTTCCAATCGTGCTGCCATGGGTAGGGGCACCTCGCACTAAACCCTGTCACCCAAGACTGTCCAACCTGTCCTTGAACACTTTCAGGGATGGAGCATTCACAACTTCTTTGAGCAACCCATTCCAGTGCTTCACCACCCTCACTGTAAAGAACTTCTTCCTCATATCTAACCTAAACCTTTTGAACCTTATTTGTGTTTTGCAGGGAAGCTAAATCTTTATATTGTAGATGAAGATTCATAGAACAATATTCCAGGATCTGGTATATTTGCAAATGTTAATTACTAGCATTTAAAAAAAAAAATCTCAAAGCTAAAATTGTTTATTCTAAGTGCCTTCAACAGGAACACGTGTGAAATTATTGTAAGTTTTCATGCTTCTAAGAGAAACAGGAAGAGATTGATACTGTTTTTTGATGTTAACTGTTCCTTTTGGACAGGCTTTGTGTTTTTCCTCACCATAGTGGTATTTTTTCTGTTTGCACTTCAGTGTGACTTTATTACTACTGCTGTTAGCTTTCCTGTCAACAGAATTGGAATTTAAATATGCATTGAAATTTAACTGGTGTGTTTTGAGGAACACCTTTGAAATCCATTGAAGTAATTTTGAGAGTCTCTTGATTCAGCAGTCTTGGTCAGCAGAAAGTATATCCTGTGACTGACTTTTAGCTGATTATTTGCCCAGTAGAAAAATTCTGTGAACAGTGATGTTTAAGCAGAAATTTTGCTTTTGGGTGTGTAAAACCAAAGAGAAGCAAAATACCGTCAGCGGGTTTTTTTGTTTCTGCAGAAGAGTAGCAGTTCTGAATCCTTGAGTGACAAAGGATCAGCTGAGCTGAAGAAGAGCTTTGATGCAGTGGTATTTGATGTTCTAAAGGTTACACCAGAAGAATATGCGGTAAGCAATTAAAGTAATTTTTGTTACCTTGTGTGTGAATCTTCTTGGCAGCTTTTCTTCTGATTCTCCATTTCTGTTTTTTGCTTGACTTCTGTTGTCCATGGGTTTCAAAAATGATTCTGCACTATAGTTCTTCATTGTCTATATTCTGTTTAATGTTAAAGGATCTTTTTGGGACTATGCTGTTTATGCTCATCCCCCTCCCCCCACCCCCAGTCTTATCTGTACCACAGACCAAAGATTCTTAAATCTATATGATGCAGCTTAATTCTGATGTATATTTCAGTTGCAAGAATATACTTGACCTGTACTTGTTTTTTCTGTAGGTGTTTTATTTTTTTAATTCTGGTAATTCTTATGTCTAGGGAGTGTTTTCTTCTTTTGGTTGCACAGGTGCAGAATAACAAGTTGGGTATCCTGCAGAACCAAGAACAATGAGTAAAGGTGTTTAACCTGAGTAAAGATGTTTAACATAATGTGATTTTTTTTATTTTTTATTTTATTAATTTTAATCCTACTTGTAGAGGTTAAGATGACACATGGTCCCTCTAAGTGATTCAAGTATCTTACTTAGAAAGATTGCTAACAAGCTATTGTTCCTACTGCATCTAAAATTCAAGTGAAGAGATTCATGATGACTTGTCCTGGGACGATTATCAATACATGGTAGTATGTATCACAAAATATTCTAATTAAATTTGTTCTATTTTTAAATTGTTAATAACTATTCCAGTTAATTATTAGGGCTCATTGATTTTAATGAGTATACTGAAAATTTAAAGCATCTGGATTATGAAGTGGTACTTGCACATTAAATTCTTTTTAATGTGATTTATTCCTGACTGAGGTTCAAGTCATGTGGTTCAGGCTTCTTCCTTGCTCCGTTGTCAGGAACAGCTGGGTAATGAATCATCTGCTTTTCCTGGGAAGATGTTTTTGGGCCTGGCTATCTTTTCAGTTTATCTTAAGATTTCTCTACCTAAAGGAAATCTAAGTACTTTTGGATTTGGGACTAGAAGCATGAATTAAAGTGGAATTATGCATTCAGGCCAGAACAAGTACTTTTGAATGCCTCTGCTATGCAGCCAGTGGTGGATGCTGTTGAGCAGCAGAATAGACCACTTCGTCTCTGTGGAGTTGCTGTCGCTCACTTGGACAGCAGAAAATACAAATGTGTTTTGTCTTGTATCCCATTACATAATTGTTTTGTTCTACTGTCCTCTACTGTCTAATCCTTCATCTCTCATATGCAGAAACCTTTTACTTTCATGGGTGTTGTAAATGTTACCTATTTAGTAAATCTTGGTTAGATAAAAATGTTTCTTAAAATCCACTGTTCCTACTGTTTTCATATTATGAAAACTGGGTAGAGTTCCACTCACGAACAGGAATCTTTTAATGAAGCATTTCCCATTACAATTACAAACCTGTGGTTTGTATTTTCGATTTATGCTATCTGGTATAATTTCGCTGTTTTCTCAGTTCCCCAAAAGAAAACATCTTTACTCTTAGTCTTTTCCCTTTTAAAGTATCTAGATCTTAATATCAGGTTTCAGTTACTGTAAATGGATCTGCAATGTCTTACAAAATTCTGGACAATTGAGCAAAATTGCCAATAGTCAGTGTTCAGCCCTTACCAAGGTTATAATTAATTTCTTTAGATGTTTCTGTACACAGCTGCACTTCTATGTTAATGTTTGTACCTGCTTTTCAGTAGGGCTTGCTTGCTTTGTCTTTTTCTGATGGTTCTTTCTGAACCATCTACAACTGAATGTTGTAGAAATAAGTAAACTAGCCAAAAATCTGGGCACCTTGGAGGAAAAGTACCTTTCACCATTACCCTTGTTTTCACTAGTGAGGTGTGAATGAATGAATACTGTTTACAAAAAAAAAATTCTTTTAAAGTGGTAAACTGAGAAAATAACTTGTGGGCTGTGTAAATATCTTTTACATGGTGAGAAAAGATAATGTGATGAAGCAAGTAAAATGGCAATAAAAGCAAGGTGCTGCACCAGATCTAGTTAGTTGGCTAATGGTTAGGAAATCTCGGCTTGAATGAAAAAATTCCAGTGCATAGGTAGCATAAAAATGAGTTACTCATAGTCAACATCAGCATTGGGAAGTCTCATCCCATACCTTTATATATGTTGCATTTTGATCAAAATGGGTCACACTGTACAGGTAGGACAATTAGCATTATGCTGGAGAAAGAAGAGCAAAAATTTGAAAGATAATTAAGTTTGAGAGATATTGGAAATAAGATTCATGCTAGTGGTTTCAGTACCAATATGAGAGAGACAAACGTCTTTTCAGTTCCCATTCTGTTAGAGACATCACTGTTATTTCAAAACTGAATCTGTTTGGTCAGTTAGTGGGTAAGAGACAAACTGGACTATAAAAGCTATTGCTTGTAATCTTGTATTTTCAAGAAGCTGCTTCCCAAGCCAAAGAGAAGCCCAAGTGTAAATACTCTTGGTGATTTTATTTCCATATTCTTCCCTTTGGCAGTCATCTAAGAGTACCCTAAATGCAGTCGGTGTGCTGTTTCATGTAGTGGTCCTTTGTTCAGTCTTGCATTAACTTTTTAGCAAAAGTACACCAGCCCTGCAAGGGATCTAATTTGAACAGTAACGGAAATTGTTATTGTAATGTATGTGTAATAGTCCAGTTATACTGTTGTTACCAGATGGGTGGTTTAAGTTCTTTGTAAGGTTGAAGTTCACTTTAGAAACAGGTGAGATCATCAAGCATAGCTGCTGCTGTTGCAAATTTATAGTTTGCATTATCCCCATGCAGCTTACAAAACCCGTTTCCAGGGGATGTTTCATGAATTTTGGGGAAAAAGAATCCCATTCAATGAGTATTGAAGTAGGACATGTTTGTTTTCTGCTATGGATTCTACAGACAGCTTTTTAGCTGTAACGAATAAGGAGACTGTCTCTGTTCTAAATACCTGCTTTTATGCTGATCACCACTCACTTCTTTATTAAACGGCTAAAAGCCACAAAACAAGTTGGTGCCAGGATTACCCACTGGTGTCTGGCCCTGCTGATGGAGTCGTTGTGTGTGTACAGGGTGGACACAGTTGCAGTGAATGCTGTCCATTTTTGTTGAAGGGAGAAGTGTGGTTTTGAGTGTACAGGGCACAATTTGTGGGGGAGGGATATGTTAATGGTGCAGTGGCAGTAGAAAGGGGGGTATGGTGTGAGTGAAAGTAAAAAGAAAAATGCTTGGGGACATGAGCTCCAAATTAAGATGCTGGCGAACCTCAGGTTGAAGAAATATTTATTTTTTGCTTTACAGTAAATTCTTATTCCTTAGACTGCTGCTGTTTAATTATTTGACTGTTTATTACTTTTTGACTCACTTTTCCATTTTATACTTCAACTTAGCCATGGTGGTGTAAATATTTGAGGTAGAATTAAGGGAAGCACAGCTGTACAAATTCATTGCTTTTTTTTCCAACTAGTTATCTAAGAAGGATTCTTTATTCTTTGCTCTAGTCTCTGAAAGTGCTGTGAAGTAAGCTCACACTAAGATGTACGTGTATTTCTCTCTTTTTAATTCCAGTTAAGCTGTGTCAGATGGATGTTGGAAGAAAGAATATTGCTTATTTTGGAAACAATGTATAAATAAAGTTTATTTAAAAAATGTTTATATGAAACAAGGAACAAAGGTGTTCTTATGACAGTTAAATACGAAGTTATCTATATCTGAAGAAAGAGCATGAGAGTGTGTTTTGTAAAGGAAGCAGGTCCCAAGAGTTCTGAAACCATATTGTTTAATAGAAGAACAGAATTACATTTTGAGGTGTATGGGCTTCAACAAATTAATTTTTTGCCCCTTCAAACAGAACAAAATAGCCTAAACTGGCCCAAGCTTCCCCCCAGGAGAACTTTGTCTTGTGCGGGACTCTGGCAGATTCAGACTCCCCTCTGCGAGTTCTTGCACAGCTACTGGTGTGAGTTGTGCTACGCGGTTCCTGGCAGTAATGTTGGTTTTGGCCTCTCCTGAGGCTGGTTGTCAGTGGATTAGGGAGTTTGAGACAAGTTTGTCTGCTGCATCTGAGAACAGTTTGAGTAAAGTGAAGTACTGGGCCTAGGAGCGTTTGATGAAAGAAGACTTCTGCTTGTATGTGTTCCTGTTAGCTTTATTTTACAGAAGAATATGGAAGAGTAAGAATGTTCCCAATGAGAGCAAGAAGCAGCAATTGTATTATTGCATGTGGAGGAACTATTAATGATAAAAGTTTTGGAGTCAACTTTGAGAAAACAAGTAGAGTTTCAACACAGGAGCTTTAATCCTCCAGCATTCATTTTGGACGGCAGAATTACTCCCCTACTGATGCAGTGCTTAACAGAGAGTTAGCTATTTTTTTCAGTGAGGGAAAGTATTCTGGCAGCCTGGAGAGACAGTGCTAAGCCAAGTTGGAAGGCTTAAATATAATTACTTCTAAAAATTCAGATTAAGGAACAATTTATGAAGTGCTGCTTGAACCAACATGGCTTCAAGGAAATGCTTATTATGGCAGTATTCTTCAGTAACCAAAATATAGATACTTACCCCCATCTCAGACAGAAACTTAGTTTTTCTTTTCACACTGAGGGTCCTCTGTCCAGGAGCTTTTTGGGAAGTGCGCTGTCCTTACAGTAGGTACATGGCAGGAAAACTTTTAGTACAACAAATAGCCTGATAGAAAGTTTATGCTTGGGAAGGTTTAGGGACCAGAAGGGTGGGTTTGTAGCCCAGGCTGGAAAGGGGTTGTGAATGCTTCTTCTCTGGCAGTGTTCAGGGCCAGGTTGGATGGGGTTTAGAGTTGCCTGGTCTGGTGGGGCGTGTCCCCATGGCAGGGGTTTGGAACTGGATGATCTTGGGGTTCTTTCCAACTCAAACCATTCTATATAGTAGCATGGAGAAGAGCTCAATGCAATTGTGTTAACTGCAACTAGAAGTTCTTAAGTTACAGGTTTTTATGGAAGGAGGGTAATCCATCTCTTAGAAAAGAGAAAGAGTTGAGGAATATCTTAAAATTTCATTTCATTGAGCTTCTCCATTTTCTTCAAAGAAGCAGCATGCTGAAATGTAGTTCTTGGTCAGCTAGATGTAGAATTTCTGGCCTGACACATCTCCCTGAGAAAGAGGTAAATCTTTTTATATGTATCTGAAGCTGTGTGGGAATAACTTTATTATTTTGAAATACTTAATTGTTAACAAGTCCAGCATCTCAGCACCCAGGATAGCTAAAATATTTTTAAACTTGACTGTTGCAGGCTGTCCCCAGGCAAAGTCTTCCTATAACATGCAAAAGTTCCCAGGGCTGTGGTGGGGGGAGAGCGGGGAGAGAATTATCTTCCAGCTACCATTCCAGTGTGTTACTTGCAAGATGATCATTCACTGTTGTTACATTCACTGTTGTTAAGATGGTTTTCTTTTGTAGGGTTCTTCAAGTGGCTGAGAATTGGGAAATGTATTAGCTGTACATTAAAAACATACCTCTCCTAATCATATCCTAGAGTTGTTATCTAGGGCAAACATAAACACAAACTTCCATTCAGTGCTTTCCGTGCCTGAGCAATGAAGAAGTACTTTAATGTATCAATGAACTTGATAGACATACCACTTCTGGAAAGGCAAAAAATGTCAAGTTCCATGATCTTTGTGTAATCAGTTTTGTATTGCACATGTAATTCTATATTTATTTATTCAGATCTATGCAGTTGACAACTGAAAAAACTGGAGAGGTTGTGGTTGGCTTGTCTCATGTAACAAATAGATATGAACGCTTAGAATTTTTGGTTTGAATATTAAAACAACAAACTACATTTGTATGAGGGAGCTATCCAGGAATTTGTATTGGCTGAGTTACGGAGCTGGAATGAGAAAAGTTAGTACATTGTATCTCTTTCATTGGAGAAGCCAAACTAGTACCTTTGTTTATTGGGGTTTAAATTCCCCTTGAGTTGGTCAAGATAGACCAACTTCAAGATAGAAGTTGTTACTGCTGGCGTTGAACATCTAACATAAATATCATGTTATTTTTGAAATCTTGTCATTTCATGTGCTGTTAATTAGAATGCCAGCCTTTCAATTTGCTTTATTTTTGACTTAGTAGTGAGCAAGCATCTGTAAAAGGTAAAAATTCAGTTAAGTGTTAGACTTCTAAATATGAATAAGTTAATGTTTAAAAAAATGTTTTGTTAAAGGTATTTTTAAACTCTTATGTGAGGTACACTGTCATGTCTGCAAAGTCAAATGGCTTTTTATCCATCAGCTTAGGCATTCAGCTATTAGTCGCTGGCCTTTTTTGAAGTTTGAACAATTTTTAAGAGCTTGACGCTTTTAATGGAAACTGCAAGCTCTCTAAGAAAGGAACCTCAATAATGAATGTTTTTTGAGCAAGTGGTAATGTGATACAATTACTGAAGACTGAAAGCAGCAAGCTGTATAAACCAAACAAGAATACAAATCAGTCTGAACATCAGTGTGATACTAGAAGAAAGAGAAATTTCTCTGGTAAAACTTACTGAGTTTTTTTAGGTCTCAGACATGCTTTTTTAAGATTGTAATGTACTTAATAGCAATTCAAAACTTTTTAGCAATGAATGTTAGTCTTGAACTTCAGCCTTTTATTTGTTTCTTTCAGTGTTAATATACTCATTCTATATCCCCATTTAAATGTATGTATTTTAATGTATGAATTTATAACAAGTCTTTGTTTCATAAATACTGAGTATTGATACTGTCTTAAAGTAAATATGTTTAAGAATGACTTCTGAGGCAAGTAATTTATCTAAGGCAGTTCAGATTGATTATGAGCACAAATTCCAGAAGGCTGGGAGGAAAGACAACACTTACTTTGAAGCATTCGCTCTTCTATGTGAACAATGAATTGGTTTCCTGGCTTATTTTTTGTTGTACTATTGTTGTAATCTTGTTTTAGTGAGGAGAATTTGCAGTTAAATGTTAATAACTATTGAAATATCTGGGTCTGTTGTAAGTCTGTTTTAATATACCCTATATACAAATTTTAACGAAGTGCCCATTCTGGCGGTTTCACCTTCCCCACCTTGCCCCTGCCAATTTTGTAATTAATTTCCCTTATTGAGAAGCATGGCAATACATTCAATTAGCCACATATTTACCTAAAATAATACACTGCTGATGAAGCTTGATATACTTGAGCAGGCAAATGGGAGACTAGAGAATGAGTTCTAGAACTGGTTTCAGGACTGGGTTCTTCACCTTGGAACTCGGAAGGAAGAGTTAACTCTGGGTGCTCTATAGTCAGGATTGGACTAGGTGAGAGAAATGAATCCATGCTTTCCTTCAGTCCTTGTGTCTCTTGAGTGTTCTCTGTGCGTAAGAAAGTGCAATTTCTGTGCAGTATCTAGGTACATGCTGCCCTCATAGGGAAGCCCTTTCCTTAGGCACTCTCAATTTATCATCATAATTTCTAAATATTATTTAACAGTTTAATATATAAACTTGGGCTTCAGTTCCTTTTAGGATGTGTTCTCTGAACACGTCTTGACTATTGGCTTTGAGTCCATTTTAACTCTAGAAATTAGTTAGCCAGATTTTCCCCGCCCCTTTCTTCTGGAGAAAAATCTTGTCCCCCTGTTGGTCAGCTGTCTTTCCTTGGCCCAGTAAAGACATGCCTTAGTTATTTCTTTCCTCAAAAGAGCCTTTTATGTAGATATATCAAATAAGAGGGCGTACTATTAAATTGTTAAGATAAAGCCATATTTGCATACCCAGGGGCAGTATAACTGTCACTGTCCAAGGCTTCTAGTCCTTTCCCAGATAACTTGTTAGGAAGAGGTTGGCAATAGCACAGAAAATTACCAGCATTGTCTATGCATGCATTCAAAGTCCTTCAAAAGCAAAGTCTTATTAACCACTGTTGGAATAGTTTGTTGTCTGAGTGCACTTCACAAATTTATCTGCTTCTCTTGCCAGGAATGGCTTGTTGCTGTCAGTACTTCTTGTGGCAAGATAACACCATCCCTCTTGAAAAAAGACTTTGTGTGATGATTTCTGTATTTCTGACCTTGACGGTCTAAAGAACAATGCTGAAAGAGTCTTTAATTTTAGGAAAAGAAACACTTTTTATTCCTTCAAGAATAAGTCACTTTAGGCCTCAAAAGAATAGAATGCTTTCAGGTAGCAAGATTGCTTTCAGTGTCAAAGGCATCTTTTGTTTTTGGCTAAAGTTTATCATACGTTTTCACTGTAGTTGCTGTGGGTGCAAGGGAAGAGAGAAGTTATGTTGAAGGCAAAGAGTATTTTGGACCACTATATTCTGAATTTCTATTCTTATTAATTGCTGCTGTTTAAAACTATCTTGGAGGGGCATGGTTGATATCCTTGATTTCATTTAAACTTTTAAGGTACAGTATAATTTGTGCCGTCAAGACAGATGGTACAGTTGATCCAGTGATTGTTAAACCCCATTAAAAAATGGTAGTTTGGGGATTCATTTTCAAACTGGCGTTTAAGTAGTTTATAGATACTAATGAATAGTACATGCAAATTATGTGTCTCATACTACATGTGAGTGTTGGTTACAGGACCAAGAATGTTTGTTTATATCAACATTTGTACAGGACTTGCTCCTACAAAGACGTTGAGACATGCTTACTTGTGAGCGTATGTTGTCTTGTTTGTAGTTGAGTTTGTGGATTCAGTTAAATTGGTCTGATTCAATCTCACTGTAGCCCAAGACTAGAACAATCTCATACAGCTTTATTAAAATTATAAAATTATTTATTTTTTGTTAGGTTGGAAAAGACCTTTTAATTAATTGAGTCCAACTATTAATCTGGTGCTGCCAATTCCATCACTAAACCATGTCCTTAAGTGTCATACCTACATGTTTTTTAAATACTTCCAGGGATGTCTGCATCGTTTCCCTGGGCAGCCTGTTCCAGTGCTTGGCAACCCTTTCACTGAAGAGGTTTTTTTTCCTAATACCAATCTAAACCTCCTCTGGTGCAACTTGAGGCCATTTCCTCTTGTCCAAGCCCCACCTCTCTAGAACCTCCTTTCAGGTAGATGTTGAGAAAGATGAGGTCTCCCCTGAGCCTCCTTTTCTCCAGGCTAAACAACCCCAGTTCCCTCAGCTGCTCTGCATTAAGACTTGTCCTCTAGACCCTTCACCAGGTTTGCTGTTCTTCTCTGGACCTTCTCCAGCATCTCAATGTCTGTCTTGAAGTGAAGGGGCTAGAACTGAACACAGTATTCAAGGTGCACCCTCACCAGTGCCAAGTACAGGGGGATGATCACTTCCCTGACCCTGCTGGTCATGCTATTTCTGATACAAGCCAGGATGCTGTTGGCCTTCTTGGCCACCTGGGCATACTGCTGGGTCATATTCAACTGGCTGTCAACCAACACCCCCAGGTCCTTTTACTCCCAGCACCTTTCCAGGCACTCTTCCCCAAGCCTATAGCATTGCATGGGGTTGTTGTGATCCAAGTCCAAGACCTGGCATAAATCCTTGTTGAACTTCATACAGTTGGCCTCAACCTATCAATCCAGCTTGTTCAGATCCCTCTGCAGAGCCTTCCATACCCTCAAGCTGACCAACACTCCCACCCAACTTGCTGTCATCTGCAAGCATCAGTGTTTGGAAGAAGGAGCAGCTGACTGAAGCAGAGCCAAGGAAAGAAAGTTATTAAAAAAGGAAACATGTAAAGGGCTTGTTACCTCTGTGGTGGTGTTCTGCAAAATACCGCATGGTTGTGTCCAGTGTGTCTTGTTACAGAAACTTGACTGATTTATATAATTTATTGATGGTTGTGTTTGATTGCCAGAATTCCTATCTAAAAATAGATTTAGAGGTGAAGGAGATGTGCTACAAAATGTAGATTTTATGATTTTTTGCAAGACATGTCACTTCTCATAAAGAGCAGGTACATCACTTTGTACCTGCTTTCTTTCAACTAGATCATCCAAGTAAAAATTTTTCTGTAAGGTTGACTTTATCTGAGAAGTTATTCTGCTATCCAGCAATGACATTCAGTGGCAATTGCAATCTACGAGTCACAAACCTGTCAGCGTATAAATGATGGAGCCACTGTTTTTGAGGAAAAGGGAATAAAGCTATGTCATTCACATCTGAGGAAACTGAGCACAGTTCCTGGACTCATTGTTAAAAGGGTATTTTTGATACCCTTAGATGGCACTGTATTTCTGGGCTACCTATGTACTTCGTGAAAGAGATGGTCTCTTTCTTTTGCATACATAGGTAGACAGCAGTCTTAAGTTGTATGCTTAAAATGAAGCTCTGTGAACATGTTTCAAAATGTAAAACCTGGTCTTTGACTCTGCTCATTCCCGTTTGCCCTTTTCAAAGCTAAACAGACATCCCAGAATGAAGATGTACTTACTGGTTCTGACTTGCTCAAAGTGAGATGGCTGAACTCAATTTTAACTCTTGCTGTGCAACTGAACAATTTCTTAGCTTAGTTATTCAAATAGGTTTCAAGTATAGATTGAAAAATTTTAGGGATGGTTCAACAGAATTGTGTAATACCTGGAGTGGGACTCAGTTTGAAGAGAAACTGCCCTTGAGCAACTAACTTTAGTTCCTTGTATTCTTGGATAGCTTCTTATATAGTGTTTCTAAGATCAAGCTCTGACTTGTATATGTAATTACAGGATTATTCTCCTGAGAATAATTTGTCATAATTTGTTTAATTTATTAAATGTAAAGTTTGGCACTTTTTTCTTTTCTTTTTTTTTTTTTTTTTTTTTTCCTTCAGGACAGCTCTGTGGTAGAGCTGAAACCTCTGAAATCAGCCACAAAAAAAAAATAAAAAATAAAGGAAACAGAACAAACAGTTTTTATGAAGCACAACAACTTAATGGAATGTGAAGTTAATTTTTAGCTTACGATTTATTACTTTTTTTTTTTTATTTCAGGGCCAGATAACTCTAATGGATGTCCCTGTATTTAAAGCAATTCAGCCAGAGGTAAGTAGTTAATTGGTTTTGTTTTCAAATTTAAATGTAAAAAAGTTGTGCCAGTGTATAAATTCTGGAATTGTAAAGTCTAAGTATGTCAAGAAATCTTAATTTTTATCCCAGTTCATATAGCTCTGAGGCATGTGGTTTTATAACACACAAATATCTGGAACTGTTAGTTTGGGGAATGAAGTGTTGGTATTTAAATATGTTCAGCTAGTGTTGAAGGTGAAGTATCTGGTTTTTAATGTTTCTGAATGATACACATCTTGATCAGACTATTCTGATAATAATGTTTTAGGTTTCAGCTCCTTATACCTTGTGCCATACCTAATCCTGTCCTCTCTTTTTCCTAACTGGTTCCTATCTTCTTCTGGAAAAAGAAAAAAGGCTGTAATGGCATCTTGTATTCAAGATGGGTTTGATCTGTGGATCTATATTGGGATAATATATTGATGATTTTTATTCTCTGTTTTGTTCTTATATAATGCCATATTCCTTTCTGCTTGCAGCCTAAATTGAACTAATGTTTTCAGAATCTTCAGCATCTACAGTAAATGATGAATTTGTTTATTTCTGTACAGTTAGCATTTTCTGGTAGGCATTGTTTTGCACTTTTGAAAGTTTATTTTTCACTTTATTGTCCACTTTATCAGTAGTGTGGAAGTCTTTCAGCTCTTTAGTCACCTTTAGACTATCATAAGCTATTTCACTGGTAGCAGGCTTTGTCATGTCATAGTTATGACCTGGTGAAGAATATTTTGCTTGAAGTAGAGAAACCTGCTGAATCACTTGGTTGTGATAATTGGTTTCATCATTGGTGTACCTGTAATTTTCTTTTGAAGGCTTTCTTTTGATCTGTACTTGAAAATGTTGTCATGACTTAGCTTTCATAATTTCAGCAAGCTATTTCCCAATCCTTGTGGATTTATGTGGGGTTTTTTGTTTGTTGGCCCCCCATTTGATCTCTCTGGCTTCCCACTCTTTTCCAAAACTTTGAAGCATTTTACCTTCTTACCTGATTCGTTTAAATATTTTCCTCGTGTGTGTGCTTGTGTACTACTTTTTCTAATGTTAACCATTTCTGCTATGCAGGATTCTGTCCCCTCCCCAATGCTGATGTTGAATAAGCTCTGGGTGCTTTTACAGAGTGTTTCATCTCTAGTTACACTGAGCTTCAAAGTACTGGATATCGAAAAATCAAAACACTAATTTAGCTAGTTAGAACTTTTCCTAAAGAAATTCTACTGCTTGAGCTTGATGGTAGTTTACTGTTTGCAGTCTGCTTCCAGCACTGCACAGGATGAGCAGTCAGCTGTGTAACAACCACAAGGAAGCATGCAAGTTAGATATAGTGGCAGTGATCCAGTATTCCATACATCATAGTCTGTTGCTCTTTTAGTGCTACCTCTTGTATCTCAGATAAAGTTGTGTGAACAGATCTATGGAAAGTATGTGGGAGATGAGAAGAAATTACAAAAAAGTACATTTAATTTTGGTGGCTGTTCTAACTCGTTATTGTACACCGTAAAAGGGAAAAGCAAAATAAGTGAAAACTATCAGAAAGAAACTGTGAGGGAGTAGATATCTAGAAAGTAGGTATCTAGAAAGCAGCTCCTTTTAAGAAATCCATATGTACTGCATCGGAGGAATTCATGTGATCCCTTCATTGGAAAATATCCATATGTGGAAGGGTAGCTGTTCTAACACTTCTCAAGTGTTTACAAAAAGCAGTTGAAGGCACTGGCAGTGTGCAAGTATTATCAAGTGCTCTTTCACTTCCTTGCAAGTATGCAAGTCTTGTCAGTGTTCCTTCACAGGCAGACAGATGTCTGTCGTCTTGTATCTTGATGTGCTTCTAAATTGTGTTAATCCCCTATGAAAAAGGGGCACACAGTTAATTCTCAGGTCAGAATAAGACAGACACAATTAAAATTGTTTCCTTCTCTTTTGCAGAAGGGGGAAACGGGCATAGAACATGTTGTTTGCCTGAAGGTGTCTTGATAGCAGATAAATGAAGTGTTGTAGATTTCTGAGGTTCTTTTGAAGTACCTACCAGACTGTGTGCTATGTCCATATCGTGATTCAACTTGTAAATCTTCGCACATAACTTGACGTGCACTCAGGTGTTGAATTTGTTTGCATGCATGGTGGGAGGTGATGAGCAGTATCTTTTCCAAGTTTTAAATCCAAAAATTTAAAAACTGGGTGTCTATTGCAGACTGCAGTAATTCACTGACAAATCTGTTATATAGGCTGTGAATCTCCATCTGCTTTCCAAACTCTATAGCATGGTGTATGAGTGAATATTTTTAGCCTCTAATGTGTTTTCATTTATTTTCCCAAATAAGGGTTCTGAAAGATTTGTTCCAAGATGCTTTATTTGTTGTTTTTCTTGACTATGTCCATTATTGTGTTGCACTGTCTTCATTGTGTTAAAATTTTAAAGTATTGTGGGTTTGTTTTTGGTTTTGCTTAGTTTGGTGTGGGTTATTTATTTATTTATTTTCTTTATAAGCAACATCAGAACATCATCTTGGTTATCTTACCAAAACCAAGAGCTGAATAGCACTTTTTACACAATACATAGTAATTTTTCTTTTAGCATAAAAATCAATGAACACGCTCATAGCAAGCACTTACATACTTCTATAGTCTTTTGACTCTATCTGTAGCAAATAAATGTAATCCTCTCAGCCTATATTAAAATTACCTACAGTATCTCTAGGTTCACATGTGTGCTCAAGTTCCTGCATATCACCTGCTACAACTTCCCGTTTCATGCTGTTAGGAAGAAATGGAAAGAGAGCTTAGTGTAGCCCACATAACTGAGGATTAAGGTACAGTGGATCACTTTACATTTGGGTGAGCCAGAAGGATGAACAGTTACCATGTCTTAGCATATAGTGACATAATTGACATGCTCCTCTGCCTGAACTCTAAGCAGACTGTATCACTCCAGCTGATACTGGAAACCACCTTTCTTCACCATTTTGAAATGCCTGCAAGTTATTTCTGAGATAAGAAAGTAGAAGGAATTACTGTTTCTTTGCTAATTAATAATTAGTGGGCTCCAGTATAAGAAGTTAAGGTCATAAGAACACTCCTCTGCTACATAAACCTCTGTCTGTATGAAAGCAGCTGATTTGCATTTTCATTTTTGGGAAACAATAAAAGATGGAGTTCCCAAAGTCAATCAGATGATTCCCATCTATTCCCCAGAAGTGAAAGTGCCATGCTGGGTTTTTTTTGTTGTTGCAGTGGCTGTGACTTTCTAGAGAGCAGTAATCACAAAGCACAAAGGTAGTCAGAGAGTTGCTCAGCTGTACCGCTGGTAGCTATGTTAACATTAACTAACTGCCAGATGTCCCCTTGTAGAATGTATTTAACTTTATTTTCTTGGAAAATCTGATTACCTGTTGCGCTAATTTTAATACATCCTCCAAAATTATTTACCCACATGTAGTCTGTCACATTGAAGATCTCTGCTGGGTTATTGTCTTGGAGTTCTTTATCCTCTTTGCTTTACTAAGCTAGGTAGTGGGGAAAAAAAAAGTTTGCTTATTGAATATTCATCTCTGCTTGTTCTGAAGTTGTATAATGGTTCCACTATTAATCCTTGCTTTTTTCTTCTCCTATTTTTGATACTTTCACTTTGACCCATATATAAAGATTTTAATGAGAAGTACAGTCTTTCTTTCTGCCATGCAGTACAGGTTATAATTTAAGTGTTCCTATAGTATTTTGTTAAGGAAAATAAAATTCTATAGATTCAAAAGGAATGAAGACCAAAATGAGTTACAAAGAAAGTCTAGCTTTTTTATTCCTGATCTTAAATCTTTCAGTCTTCCACCTCATTTTAAATAAATTACACAAACCAAGAAATTGTTAGTGGTATTAATGTAGCTCCTCTGCTTGAGTTGACTGACAGACTGAGGAAATTATCCTTGTGAATAATTCAGGTTTGAAACTTGCAGTGGAAAAAGTGAAATTCTAGAGGAAGATCAGAGAAACATGCCTGCATTGGAGCAATGGAATAGGCAGCACAGTCTTTAGTGAAGAAATGGGATATTTTTATAGAACTGTAAGAATGGTTTTTGATTACAGTCAACACTGGTGTAGCTTATTCTGTGTTTTTGACTGAACTAGAATTTCAGGGTTTTAAACAGTATGTGATATGGTCAATAATGTATACCAACACCTTTACCTTTTTGTGAGACTGCAAGAAAACACATTTCAATCCAAGATAAGGATGTTAATGTACAACTCTACATAAACTTACAGCCAGCCTCAGGCTCAGGAATACCGAAATGGTTTTAGGATAATCTGCTAGGAATGTGTTCCAGGGGCTATTTCTGCTCTGCCTCATTGTTTAGATTTTAGTCTTCTTTACCAGAACATTTATTCTCTGCCAGTCATTGCTTTCTCTTTCCATTCAGACAGGACAAATCTCAAGAGGGTTTTTCTCAAGCAGAGGCTTAAGTCATTTGAGTTTTCTGTCAAAATAGGGAGACCTCTACTTTGAAATAACAATGATAAATATATATATATATGTATAAATTATATATGTGTGTGTGTGTGTGTATATATATACACACGCAGTTTATGGTCTGAGAGTCAGATCTTGCATCTGTGTCCAACTGATACTAGGCCTCTCATTTTTAATATGTAAATATGACTTCAGTGTTAATAGTGTTATGTACTGTCTAAAGATTCT
Organism: Nestor notabilis; assembly: GCF_000696875.1. Lineage (NCBI taxonomy): Eukaryota > Metazoa > Chordata > Aves > Psittaciformes > Psittacidae > Nestor > Nestor notabilis. Next base: position 2,471 of record NW_009925819.1, on the reverse strand, counting down.
TGGTAATGTTTTCTACTTAATCACCACTTCTGTTGCTAATCACATCAGTGCCACAAACCTCAGTGCTGGGTCTGCTTCTGATGGCTGTACCATGTAAGCCCTTAAGATACACAGGACCAGGGCAATGAGTAACTTCTGCTCAAAATAATAATTTGTTTTTTTAGTTGGTGATGAAAATCAAAATAGAACACGAGATGCCTTGAATTAATAAGAAATTACCATGCTTTTCTCTGAAGCTGAGATGGCAACTGTTCAGTTTTTTTGGTTTGTGGTGGTGGTTTTTTTTTCCCTGCTGTTAAGGAAATGTAATCATTGGATGCCAGTAAGGATGAATCACCTTGTTTTCTCCCACATGCAGAAATGTGTTTGTAACTGCCATACTTGGAGACACTGAGGGATAGAGAACGCAAACGAGTCTCTAGAGTGGTTGTTCCTTCCCCAGTAGTCCACTCCCCTTTGCAACAAGAGCAACTCAGGGCTGCATAGTTGTGCATAGTCATTAAAGTGCTATATAAGGAGTTGGGCATGTGCATTCCTGTGCCAACATGCTGATATTTTCCAGGATAGGTTTTGGTGACAGGATTTTATAATGAAATTTGAAGGAAAATACAAAGCTGGATTCTTTGCATACTTCTCAGTGCCTGTCAAAAGGAGCACCTCAGTCTTATCTAACAAATACCAGCATGCCACAGACTTTGAGTGGACAAATTCAAGGTATCTCTTAACTGGCATGAGATTATTTAGCAGTTTTTAGGTGTTAGTTGAAAAAATGTTAAGTTCCTGATTAGAAACAAACAATAAAACCCCCAGCAAACAAACAAACCAACCCCTTCCACCTCCCCACCCCAACTTCATAGCTTAGAATATCCAGATACCAAATTGTTTTAAAACTATGACTGTCTTAAATGGGACAATTATTGGTTACCTGTTAAGTCATCTTAGCCACATTATATGGTAGTTGGATAGATAGTGTGATACTGGTTTCAGTAAGTAGTTTTCAATGTGGTGATAAAACTAAGAGCACTTCAGAGTAGAAGATGTGGAAAGAAAGCATTAATAAATAAAAATGAAAGGCTGTTCTTAGCTATTATGACACTTTAAGCTGTTTCTGTAGTGATTATTTTTCTTGGTACACTGGAATAGGTTGAATGCTGTATATATTTGCATTTATTCTGTATGCTTTTGAATGTTAATAGAGCTCATTTTGATACATTTAGTTTTTTATTATTTAGTCAAAATTGCTTTATTGAAATTGATAGAAAATAACAAGGAAGATGATGTAGTTGCCCAAGTGGTGACCAAGTTTTACAGGCAAGTTAAGAGGCATTCTAAGTTTGTAGTTACAAAGTAATGCTTTTTCAGGCTTTACAAGTTACTTCTTAGATTGCTGCAGTCTACAGTTTTTAGGGTGACATAAGTGCATGAACTACGTAACTATGTGATTTTTTTAATATATTTTTTTTTAATCTTTTAAGCAGATCCCCTTGCTCTGTTTTACTCTACAAAAGTATTTACTTAAGTGCTGAATGTTGTTCGGATTTAAATTTAAATTGGCTCCTTTTGGAAGGGAAAACTGGAAATAGAAATAGTGTTTCTTTTATTGTAGCTGCAAAAGATTACAATTTTGGTATTTCTTTAATGCAGCATGCCAAGTTAAAATAATGGGACACGTCTTATTTTGAGTTAACAAGGTGTATCTTCTCAGTAGATTTTAAGTATCTTCAGAAAACAAATAAAAACAAAAGAACATGCTGCACTTCCTAGCTCAGATTCACATTTTTAAAGCAGGATTTTCTGTGGTAACAAAATGGATCCTGAATTACTTCCCTGGTTTCTAATAAGCCCTGAATAAAAAAAAAAGTCCCTAATTCAACAGAAGATTAATATAAAAATACAATACTTCAAAATAATTCAGAAATGACAGTTGTGGAATCTTGATTTATAGAAGAAATCAGAAGTGTAACTATATTCTATTTTAATGTATCATGCTCTGTTAGGTTATTTTGAAACTTTTAAGATTTGTCTCTCTATATGATCTTGGTTCTGAACATGTGTTATGCACTAATTTTAAAAAAAATAAAAATAAAAAAAAATTCATCCTTGTTCTCCCAGGAGCTGGCAAGCTGTGGCTGGAATAAAAAAGAGAAATACAGTTCTGCACCAAATGCTGTTGCTTTCACCAGAAGATTCAATCACGTGAGTTACTTTATTTCCAGTGTCATTACATGTACACATTTAAAAAGTCGGGGGGATTAAGTGTTCTGGCACATCATTTTTATTACTGGTCACAGCTGGTTACTTGAAAACTCAAAGTATTTGCTATAAGGAGTTCCTTCAAGATATACAGAAACAGTACTGAAGGACTAGCTGTGCTTGTTTTAAGTAGCAGTTATTGATGTAACTGGAAAATAGTAAGCGTTGTGGTTTCTGTACACCACACCCTCTCATACTCCCTTCCCTCCTTCCCCCAC
>NW_009925818.1:2725-19872 GCF_000696875.1 Nestor notabilis | reverse complement strand
TAACTATTCTATGATTCTGTGATTCTATAGTTTGGAGACCATCTCAGATACAGCTTTTGTTTTGACCACATGACCTCGACAGCCTTAATTATAAGAATAAGTTGCCAGGCTGTGTTATGAGTATTTTAGATGGAATCAGAGGCACTCATTGGCCTGTGTGAGTCACTTCATTGCTTTTGCCTCAGTTTTCCTTCTCATTCTTCAGCTGTCTTTTCTTACATTCCAGACTAACCTTGGATTTGACTTTGTCTAGGTCATTGTACTGGCATTACTGAAATAAAAGATATAAATAACAAAACAATGCAATTTATCCACAAAATTACATCTTTTCAGGCCAAAATAATCCAGATGTGCTTTAGACTGTTTATTATTAAAATGTGAATAAAACTTTAGTTATCATGTTATCACAGTTTCTTTTTCTAAAAGAATCAACAGCGGAGTCTCTTTCTGTTATTTCTGGCAAATGAGGAACAAGTATGACTTGAATCCTTTACCCACAAAAGCACAACATGAGGAATACACTTTGTGGTCCTAATGTTCCTAATGAGTTACATGTGTGTTTGGCTGCTTCTGCCAATGCAACTGTGGAAAACACTGGGTTATGTCCTTTTCCTGGCTCTTCCAAAAGAACACAAAACAGAACATTAAAGATTCAGGGTACTGTAGTACGGTTTTATTTGCCTTAGGTAGTATATATCATGTACTGCTGTGAAGAGACATTGTTCTGTTCTCTTAAAAGACAAAAAAAGCAGAGATGATTCCACTGTATGACTAATAGCAGAGTTCTGAGTGGGTACTTCAAACTCAGTTTATAAAAGCTTTACTGCTCTAAAGGTGACATGAAAGTTGAAAAGGATAAAAGAACCAGTATTTTAAATGGAAATAAAAGAAGTGTCTTTGATACAAATAAGAAAATAACAGCAATTTCAGAAATACAGTAGTTCAAGTGAAAATATTTTTATAGTTATGGGTAATAACAGGTAGTTTGCAAGCACAGAGTCAATCAGGTGCATATTAAATTGATCAAAATAAACCTCTAACAGTCACCCCTGTGTGTCACAACCAGAAAATAAATAGAATTAAAGTAGAGATAGGGATTCAATTAAGGTTGAAGGCAAGAGAAGGCAGAAGAACATTAATAATAAAGTAAAATAATAAAAGCTAAATAAGCTGAGAAGAAGGGTTGTCTTGCCCCTCAGTTTACATATTGCTCTCTTCTGTGAGTAAGGAAAAAATAAATGCAGTAATAACATTTGCTAGACTTACAGACAAGTTATAGAGATTCATTAATCAATATTTCTATGGTAGTTGAGGGTTGAAAGCACTATGTAAGCATAAATATTATACCACTAATCAAGTGTCTCAAATCAAACCTTTATATGCAGGCAAAAAAGTCGCATGGCATTGCAGAAAAGGGAAAAATGATATCTAAGACAAGAGAAAGACTGGAGAAAATGCAAAGCAGATGACAAGGAGTGGGAAAACCCCCCCAAACTTTAAGTAGAATATAAAAAAAAATAATATTTCACATAGAAGATAGAAGAAAAGAATGAGGATACTAGTCTCACAGTCTGCTTACTGATTAGATTTATTCACTGAACTGAAGTGCCCCAGTCAGAATTCTAAGCTGGGATCGAGCCAGCAGAGCTGGCAGCTTTAAATTATCAGTTACACACTGAAACCATCCTTCTTAAATAACCGTCTGAGCCATGTGACTGAGCGGGCAGGAGTGAGTGTCTCTTCCAGAGGAACAGCCAATCTGCCAGGGAGCATTTAAGTCTTGAGTTGAAGCTTCATGCTTGAGGTGGGGGGCTGCTTTCCTTTGTCGTTTCCTAATTTATCATGGCCTAAAGGCCCCAAGTCTGCAGCCTGAAATTAAATAATGTGGTTACCCTCCTCTTAAATGACTAAATTAACTACCTGTGTAGGTGTGGTGTGCAAACAGTCCTAGTTTTCCTCAGTGTTGGTGCCCTGTTTCAGACAGATATCAGACCCTGGATTTGGGTCTGGCTGCAAAGTAAGACTTTCCATCTGAGTGCCCATGTCAGTAGTTCAACAGCAGAGACACAACTGCAGGACGCCCAGGTTCAAGTCCATGCTTGACGTCGACTGGAAGTCCCTGGCTTATAAAATAGACTTGAAACTGTCTCTTCTGTATCGTCAGGGAGTTCTTCACCTTCAATCTGAACTGATATACTGAAATATGCATCACTGAATAAGGGACATCAATGTGTAGAAAAGAATATCTGCATGAACTCAGACTTGTCACTGAGGGGACATGGAGAGTAACTGTGCAAACTGACATAGCGTCCTCTGTGACTTTCCAGACCAAAACATAGAGTTATATAAAGAAAACACTTGTACTCCAAGCAAAACAGAGCAGAAATGGTTGAGCCTTTATGGATTTCCTCATTTCCAAATAATTACTTCTTTTCTTAAATTGATTTGTCTTGGTATGGACTGCTGTTGGCAGAGGCTTATTAAATCCCTGTATATGTTAGCTAAATCTCCACAGACAACAGAACCGCTTCTGTTTGACTGTTTCTGTGGCATGTTCCCATAAAAAGAATGCATGAGATTGTTAATGTGACAGTCCGTCAAGGCAAAGTCTACCTTGTCAGTCAGGAAGAAATCTTTGTGGAATACTACTTGATGAGTGTATTTTAATTTTACAAGACTTTCATTATGAAAGGAATTTGAATAATTTCATTTGAAAACACATTCTCAAGTGATCTTTAAAATAGTTTCAAATTTTATTTTTTGCTTTTTGTTGTTGACTGTGCCCTACAAGAAGTCTGAAAATAATTTTCCTCTACAGACTTCTTTGCCTTTTTCCTACATGACAAACTTTATTTCTTTTCCTCCTGTTATTTCAATGTGGTCAAAGTGATTATGATGACTTTTATTTAAATATAATATTTAAAACTATTGTGCATAGAACCTTAGGTTGCCAAAATACTTTTGCTCTTAAAGCAGCCAAAATAAAAACATCATTTTAGTACTAGCTGGTTGCTATGACTCCTACAGGAGAATCACAAAAGCAATGATTTCTCCACTGTTTATATGAATCTAGTGCCTACTATTTGTATTGTTTTAGGCCAAAGCAAATGAAGAAGAGAAGGGCTTGTTTTCCTTACATCCTTCTGGAATCACCATGTTTAATTTCCTTGGTTTAGCGTGACAGCAGTAGCAGGATTTCTGGCTGTAGTATACCACTAGCCATGTTTGGTGAAGAACACATAATGTGATGTTATCATGTTGTTCTTGTCACTTGAGCTCCAGGTTTAACCATGTTCATTCAGAAGCTGTTAGTCTGCAATAGTGAATGCTGAAAAATAAGATTATTCATGCCAATTTGGTCTCTGAGGAATCTGTGCAACACTTTCTGAGATTCCAGTTTGACAGTGTAACATGTTCAGCAGCAACACCTGGCTTTTCTTTGTTTTCCTTTCCTTTTCCCTTCTTTTTTCTTTCCCCTTCCCTTCCCTTCCCTTCCCTTCCCTTCCCTGCCGTGCCCTGCCCTGCCCTGTCCTGCCCTGCCCTGCCCTGCCCTGCCCTTCTCTTCCCTTCTCTTCCCTGCCCTGCCCTGCCCTGCCCTTTCTCTTATGGATATAAGCAAGCTCCCTAAACCTTCTGCACTATTGTTACTTAGGTCTCCATCTTAATTTTTTGAAATAAAATGTCTGGCGGTCTTTGGAGGGTGGGGGTGGGGTGCGGGGCAGCAAGTGGAGGGAAAAATGTCCATTTTCCTATTTTTTTAACATGGTGATGCTATAAAGTCCTTGTATCCTGAGATGAACTGCACCTCTTCTGTTGAGTTCCAGTCAAGAAAATGTTGAAAGGTGTTGACAGCCCATCAGAGAAGGATGTAATGGGAGAAGGAGCTTCTTCACTCATTGATCACTTGAAATGGACATCATACCCAATAACTTTCTCAGTCTGTACTGAAAACATAGATTAAACTAAAAACAGTAACTGGAAACCATTTCCCCATTTTAAAACATTTTTAAACAGATTTATCTTGAAACATTTTCCTTCACAGAGCTCACAAGTACATATAATCCTAACTTTTCTCAAGAAACCCATTATTACTTTATAGGCAAAGACTGATGAGAGAGTTCTTTGACTGTTTCTATGCTTTCAGTAGATCTCACACTATTAGAGTCATTAGAACAATATAAATAGTATAAGAGTTTATCATTAATTCTAATGTACTTCAGATCTGGGGACCCAAGACCACAACACTGCCACTTTTGAACAACATTCGGTCAAAGGTGTGTTTGTACTTTCAATTTATTTCCATCACAGCTTACTTTGATTTAATAATTTTATATATTTATGCAGTGTGCCATGGAGTGATGTGAAGATGTGTTAATCCACAGAGTCTGTTCCAAGTCTCTTAATTATCCAGTTTTATTGTTAATGTCTGAAATCTGCATAAATTCATCTAGCAGTATAAATCTGTAACATTCGTTAATGCCCTCAAAATTACTTCTGATCTATAAATGTTGTCAGCTAGAAAAAACTTGGCAATGTCTTTCCTTAAATCAAGCTTTAGAAAATGTGTTTCATTAAAAGAAAACTCTCCAAAGATTTATGTCCTGAAGTATTTTTTTATTTTTTTTTTCAACATCCATAGCTCTTAGGACAATGCATTATACTCAGATCCATGCCCATGGGGTTTTGGTTTGAAGATGTTGTAACCTTGATCCCCCCCCATTGTGGTCTCGGTGACAGACCTTTGTGCCAGAAAAGAAATTATGCCATGTAAATTGCTCAGGGGTACACAGAATGATGTCTACAGCTGATGAGGTATGACACTAAAGCACCACAAGCCAAGAATTTTATCAGAGGACCTCATGACTCGAAGAGAGAAAGAAAGAAGTCAGTGTGTTATTCAGCTTTGCTAGGTTCCTATAAATGTTCCCTTAGGTCTTTAGATGTAATTTTTTTTAAGAAACAAGAAGTCAGTTAACCACTTGTCAATATCTTCATACATACTATTTGATTTTGTTCCTGAGCCTGTTATCCTTTTCTTTCTTCATCCTTGAATGGAAGTTAAAAAGAAACCCCAAACAAATAGACAAACAAAACCCCACCAAAACCAACCCCCCTAAGAATTAATTGTTTCCCATTCTTCCAAACTATACCTAGCAGCTTTTTCATTCCCTCAAATCTCTATTCCTTTCCTTCCCTGCATCTAAATTGCCCTCCAATTCCAGCAGCTCATAAAAATACTTTTGGGTCCCATAGGATATACTAAATTTGTAAAATTTCTCTGTTGTGTAAGTATTTGTTGGATTTCTGGCCTTAGCCTCCAGGCTCCATCACCAGAGAAGCAGGTAAAAGGCAATGTAATAGTTGTAGTAGTAGTACTGAAGGTGAATTTGACAGAAAGCCCATGAAAGCTTAGCCAGTTAAGTGAGAATTTGTAAAAATCAAAAGAAGTGGGAATTATCACACAGGGCTGAACTAGTTCTGGCCATCCTGGTTTTTACAGCTTCTACATTTTCTCTGTGATTTTAGGCTGCTTTACGGTCTCTTCACTAGACACTTATAACTACAGTAGGAAAAGATACCACTTGATGTCTTAGTTCCTTCTAGCATAGTTCCTAACCCCCAGCTTTGCCATTTGGGGACATCACTTTTCAGTGTGGAAAGAAAGAAACAGAATAATGAAGAATAGAAAAAACTTCATTTATGTATTGTGTCTCCTTTTATTATGGATTTTTCAACTTCTTCTTCCTTGTGTTTATGTCTATTCTTGTGCCTGTGTCCAGGATTCTTACAGAGTTAGGTCAAGCAACAGAAAAAAATCGAGTGTCTTCTGCACCATTGTTGCGGAAACACTGTCTTTGGGAGGGAAAAAAAAAAAAAAATGCCGGCAAGGGAATTTATCGATAGGGGAATCTTCCTGAACTGAACCAAACTTTTCTTCTATTTCAGACAAAAAAACTTTTACCTTTAAAACAGCCAGCTGTCCAGACTAGACTTACGGAGTTAAAAGATTTTAAGGACAGAAAAACGACATTTTTTCCTTGGAGTTATTCCTCCCTCACTGAAATAGGCCAACTCCTTCCTGACTGAATAAAGTTCTGCAGATTTGCAGAACTTCTACTAAAATCACTTTTCCAAGTGTAAGCCAACATCAAGGCATCATGTTTTTGAATTAGTTACAGTATCAAAGAGTTTCTCAACATGATTCTGTTACACTGTTTTCCAGATGGGATGGAGTTCTGTGAATTCTCTGTTCTTTTTGTGCCGCTAATCTTGCCTCATGACTCAGAGGCTGAAAACCCTAAATAATGTTGATAATCTTCTGCAGTCTCTTTTCAGTCTTAGCAATGCTAAGAGAGATGCCATGATTATTTTTGATAGTATTTTTGATACTAAGCCTTCGCTCTGTGCTTACTGACATTGCAAGTTGTTCTTCTGGTTGGTATCATAGAAAAAGATTTGGGAATCCAGTCTTGGCATACATTACGATCTATATATAACAAAAAGCATAATTTTCAGAAACCACAGAATATTTGTCATGCAAGCCTGGTTGATTCTCTGTGGAGGCTGTAAGGAATTCATGGCTTGGTCAGTGTCACCTACCTTTGGGTCTCCACATGTGAGCTAGCAAATAGAATCATAGAATCATAGAATGGTTAGGGTTGGAAGGGACCTCAAGATCATCTAGTTCCAACCTCCCTGCTATACACAGGGACACTTCCCACTAGACCATGTTGCCCAAGGCTTTCCAATCTGGACTTGAACACCAAATAGGTGCCTAAGCTGTCCCTCTAATCAATAAAGATCATCCTCAGCACAGGTGGTTACCGCTATGTGAGATACTGAAAGACAACCTATGCATGCTTGGCAAATGGGATGCATAACCTTGATGAGACACATAGCCTCAGAGGCACCAACTGGAGGCTAGGCAGGATACCTACACTGACTACATTAGAGTGATCTTAGTGAAAACATTGACATTTATCTGATATATAAGCACCTACATGTAAACCCTAAGATAACTTACTCCCAGACTGATTCCCATCCCAGTCTACCTTTGGCTCTGTATAACCATTTGAGGGCAGTTTCAGAAGACTGGTGTCTAGCTGCTGCTGAATCAAGGCATAGCTCATCACAGACATCTCAGGTACTCTAGATGTATTTCAGATGGCAATGCGTGGCAATGGACTCAAGCCCATAATCTGTGGGTCCAGCACCATTGCTCTAACATCTGTGGAAGACAAAAAGATGTCTGTTGCTCTATTAAGGCTCATGCAGAGAATAATCTAGCAAATGTTAAACTCTCTGTGTAAGTTAAAAAATAAATTTACTATCACTATGCATATAGTGTTGCACGTTATAGTGCAAAACAGTTCTTCTAATCAATATGCTGAAAAGGTGATTATCTACTGTGCATTTTCTATGTGGCTGTGATCTATAGATACAAGTGAAGGTGGCTGAATTTTCCTGTGCTCCTAGTCACATGTGCTGGCAGTAGCTATTCTTTACCTTTTGATAAGAGCCATGAAAAAGACCCACATGGAAGATGAACACACAAACACTCACACACATGCACGCACACACACAAGTGCCATCCAACTGGGAATGGATCAGATTTTATTTTACTTCCTTAATTCAGTGAAGTTTTCATTTTTATCTTTCTTTTATCTTTTTTTTTGGTTTTTTGTGACTCAAATTGTGTAAAGGAACAACTGTGTAAGCAAAAACAGCAACAGAAATAACATGACACATGGAACACATAAAAGAGTAGCACACATTTTTAAAAACAGGTGCAAAAGCAGTGAATTTTTTTTATCTTGAGTTCCTACTTGGCAATATTAAAGAAAAAATCAGTTATTTTCCAGAAGCTCATTGAAAGAATAATTTTCCTTTTTCTCCCCACATTTTTTTTAAGAGATTAAGGCAGCAAAAACATTAACTTTCTGCACTAGCTGGTGAAATGCTCATAAAAAAGACTAAATATCTATTGACCCTATGATCTCAGAGCTGCAAATAGTCTGTACATAATAGAATTGCACTATAAAAGCTATTTTTGCTACAAAAAACCTCTTTATGTATGCTTAAAGTATTTATATTAGTAGCTACAGTTTAGGATAATGAATGTTCATATCTTCAGCAACGTTAAAGCTGAACAAAATGGAAACATTCATTTGATTCCATAAAATACACAATCAAAGGATATCTATCAGGTTACATTATCCAAAGGACTTTCTAAGCTCTTTTAGATCATGGGAGAAGTTCAGCCCTATGAACTTAAAGTGGATGGAGTTTCATAAGTAGATGCCACATAAGATCTGGAAGGAATCTAAGGAAGAGAAGTATTATTCAAGAAATCTGGGCACCCATTTAGGGTTTGGTGTCTATTCTAAGGTAGTTGTCTGGCTTTACTCTTTCCTCTTGACAAAGACAAGTTGCTAAATGAATCTCTGAGTTTTTGTCTGGAAGTGCTCACAGACACCTTCCTCTGTTGAAGATATTGTCATTGCAAGACATTATGACTTTAAGGATGCCAGAGCAACCCAGTATTTAAGGAACTGCACCCACAAGGGCTGGCCACCAAGTTCATATCTAGACAAAAAGGCTGGGACAACTCATAGAGAGCTTGCGAGAGCTGGTGCCCTTTCTTAACTGTTCCCACAGGGATCCCAGCTGATGTGTGGGTCCACAAGACTTTAAAAAGCATGAGTGCTTGTTCCCAGCCAGCTTCCAGCTGAATGAGGGATGGGGCTTAAGCAGTGGGTATTCCTGAGCATCATCATCCTGGAGCAGAATTGATAGCCCAGCTCTCCCTTTTGCACAGTTGTATACATAAACCAGAAACCAAACTTTCCCAAGCTATCAGCATGGCATCACTCACAAGCAGATGGACCCTATGCTGTAAGGTGCAAGATGTCAGCACAGAAGTGATGATCATGTCTTTGTCTGTGAAAAGAAGGATCACTGACAATATCCCATAATTCCTGGGAAGATTCATATCTTTAGAACTTCATAAGTGCACTCACATTCACTGGGTCTGTTTAAGCTTGTAATATTATAAGGGACACCTGTTTCCATTATTTGCTTTAGAAGAAAACAGGCTACTGCTCCTCTGGTTTTAGAAAATATAGGTAACTATGCACAGAATACAGCTAATTTGCTATATGGATTATATTGATTCTGCACCTTTAACAGACTGGCCTAATTTGCTGAGGGATAAATAGTAACTATTTCTATCCCTAAAGCTAAACAATTGGTTTCAGATCACCAGAGACTGCAGTGCTTTTGGAGGACCTATTCAGTATTTAAGCACTGATGTGCTGTTTAAACTTCCAACAGTTCAGGGCTGTCTGAACCCAAGTCTTAAAGTACAGTTATGCCTCCATTTTGTATGGTATTTTTTCAAGGTGCTTAACCTGAATCTCTCTTGCATGGTTAGAAGTGTGAGAAGTGTCTCAGTTCAAACACCTTTCACACCTCACCTTTACAAAAAACATAAAAGTCAGTGGAAAAAGGCCCAGAAGCTGAGACCTCTCCTCCCAGTGGGAGAAAGATTACTGATGCAGGTTCCTCCTTTCAGATGTTTTCTCTCTAGCCTCATTCATTTGTTTGGGTGTGGAAATCTGGCTTCATCATGGATGAAGGGTGGCCCTATGTCCTGTCCTGGGAAGGTGACCGTTTCAGATGTTTACCTCTTACTCTCTCCTAGACATGAGAAACTATTCTTGGTCAACGCTTTATTGAAAATAATGTAGTTCTACAGAAAAAGTTTCGATTTACATGAACCAGCATTTTCTGGGCGGGGGAAAAAAAACTAGTTTTGCTAGAATGGTTCTTACCTCACTCTGATAGCAATATTGTATAAAGTACAAAGCCAAGGCCAAATACCTGCCACAGCAGGATTTATATGTCTATATATTCTCCGTCTCTTTCTCCAGTGTGGTCCTAGAAATCAGGTTTCCCACAAGTTGTCTTTGAGATTGCTCCTGCCTTGCCGAGTTTAGTCATTTTCAGCTCCTCATTACAAAATTTCTTTTCTTAATTTCATCCCATTATTTAATTTGTAACCATTACATAGGTTCATATCTGACAGTTAGAATGTCAATGCAATATCACACTGATAAGATTGACAGTATCAGGGCACATTAGCCCTTTCTGAATATCTTCCTCTACCCTTTGTGAAAATTAATTTATGGCTGATTGGGGATGTCAAGCTCTCCAGCGATGCCACACAGCTACATCATGTTCTGACTTCTGGCCGGCTTGGCTTATTAAAGCCTTTTAAAAGCTTGGCATGCACATGTTCTGGAGCTGTGAATTGCTCTGTTGTAGCAAAACAATCTTTCTGTCAATTCTGTGGATTTTAAAACCAGACTGGTCTGATCAGACCTTTCACATATGGAGGTGCACAGCTGGTTCTGTTGCTTTCAAATGCGTCCGGAAATATGCCCACTGGGGCTTCATGGGGCTAAGGGAAAATGTTATCTCATGAAACAATTTTACCTTCTGAGGTAAGATGTATCAGCTGTTAGTGACAGCTCTGTAGAAACAACAGAGGTAAAATATGCTGCAATGATTTTCAACATATTCATATTTAATTTCAGTAAAGCTTAAATACTATGTCCTTTGGTGGGGGCGGCGGTGGGTGGGGGGAAGATAAAACTGAGGGCTGAATGAATTCACCTTGTTTGTGAACCTTTACAGGAAAATCGCTGTGGACTGATAAAAGGAGCCCAGCCAGCACTTCAGTTACTGCAAATGGTCTTCCACTTTTACTCTGCATGGATGACAGATAATGTTGGATCTGCTCCCTACTGCATTAATTGCAGGATTATAGTTTAAGCACAGTAGCTTTATTTTCTACTGTTGTGGTCACAGTGTATGCTAAGGTTATTTTCCAATGGAGTAGATACATGTGTGAGTGTGTATATGTGTACTGGCATGGTGTCCATAGTAGGGATGTTAAGGTTGTCTCTTTTACATCTTAATTTACTAATGTCTCAGCTTTAGCTAATGTATTCCAACTCCTTAAGATAAGAATCTTCATTAAGCACTTGGGACCAGGGACTTGGCAGGCAGCTGAATGCTGAGTGAATATGGATTATGAAAAGGGTATTAAAAAAAAAACCCACAAAAAAACCCCTCTAACATTACTTCAGCAGGAGGATCTGCTGCTATTCGTGCTGCACCCATGTGAGGCGCTTACTGCTGGTTCCACAAATATTAAGAAAGAGGATTATTTGACCAAAGGTTGTCCTTGTTATTTAGAGAGAAATGAATTTGTGCGCAGACTGTATGTGATTCTTGATCTCACACAGAAAGACCTTGAGCGAAAGTCACTGGAAGGCATGACCATGGGTATATAGCCAAGTAATTTCTGTGGAATGAAATGTTGACCTCATATTTACCTTATCTGTGCTTTTTCCACAACTGGATTGAGTTATCTTTGCGAGTTTGAGTTATCAGAGAATAGAACTGCATGTAGACTACACAGTTCAGGCATACAAAGCAATAATAAGTTTTTGCCTTCTTAACTCCCTTTGCTATTTAAGGATAAAGACAATTTCCATAAATGAACACACATTCATAGTCTGTAGTTCTACCAAAGAGAGAAGAAATGAGGAAAAGTTTGCCCCATCATTTAAAATGCTCTACACATGCCTCTGTAGATGTTTTGGTTGTTCTCTTTTTTTTTTTTTTTTTCTTCCTCAAAACCATTGAAAAGCAGTATATTGATATGACTAATCCCTCTAGGTCATATAATTGTCTTAATTTCAGAGTAACATTAAACTGGTTTGATGAGTGATTCTTGAGGAATCTTTAACTTGAAGAATTCTCAACTTTTTCACCTCTGTTAATCAAGCATGAACACAGTTTTCTGAGTTGCCACAGGTCACTGATATGCTGTAATGTATATAAGGGTGGTTTTTTTCAGAAGACATACAGTATTTATTCCAACAGCAGTGAAAAAGATGGCACCTATTACTGTTTGAATTCTTAAAACTAATATATTGTCCTCCAGTAAATTGAAGAAGTATTGGTAAACGTTATGTTACACTTCAGGGACTATTCAAACGAACTTGATTTCTGCCTCAGATCTAGGGCTCACATCCCAGGGTTTAGCTTACACATACTTTGAACAGTGTCTCCCAAAGGAGGAGATAGATTCTCACTGTCTGACTCCTGCAGGATGAATGGTTTGTTGTGATGCAGTTTGACAGATCCCTCACTCAACCTCTTATCCATAGCAGTACAAGAAACATTTTGAAGTCTAATATGGAGGTGGCAGGTAGACATTAATGAACTCATATGCCACTATTTCAGAGAAGCGTGACAGCTTACAGACTACTTGCTTTCCACAGAAAGGTCTCCTGCATGAAGCCAGAACCAGACTAGCTTACCTTTCTCTGACACAGGTTTTGCCTTCCTCCATGGTGTCCTAGAGACATTTATTCTGCAGCTTTTCTGTTACTTTGGGAGGCAAAGTAGGCTGTATGGCTGGGAGGTAGAAGCAGACTTTGACAGGAACCTGCCTAGAACACACTGCAGTGGAAAGCCAGTCTTCAGGCACTCTTGCATCCCAGCGTGCACAGAATAACAAGTTTCTTCCTGTTCTTAGAGCTCTCGTTGTTGGTGTTTCAGGGCAGATTTAAGAGACTGCGGAATTTTTTTTTCATGCGGATGACAGATGGGTAGTGGCAAACAAGTTGTAATGGAAGAAAGACATGACAAATGAGGTGGCTGACTTTGTTCACTACAACTCTCCTTAGCATCTAAAAAGCATAGTAATTCAGAGAGTGAATGTAATGTAGTTCCTAGTATATCAGTAGAGAAAGTACATGATAAAGCTATGGATCTGACTGGAAAGGGGCAATTCCACTTCCTGATAGTTTCTGAGGTTTCACAACAAAAGGAATAAAGCTTAACGGTCAAGCTCTGTCTTTTTCTTTCATCTTCGTGTGCCTATTTATCTGTTACCTTACTGATAGCTTTTGAGGTAATAGGCCAGTTTAAACCAGAAGATTTAAGGAATTAAAACTATGACATTAAATTATGCTGAGCTGGATAATGGAAAGAGTCCTTAAATGTAACAGCAGTTAACACATCACTTTTCATCTACTTTGAAAGTCCAAAGGTCAAATTGTTTTGCAACTACTGCATGCAGTATTTGTATGCATTTAAACCAGTGAAAAAATCTTTTGCCTCTTATTTTATCCCAAAGAGAGGGGGGAAAAAGATCAGGGAACGAAGGATGCGAGGACATAGCAACCCTGGCTGCATCAATTTCCAAATCATGGAACAACTTGTTTCTTGTGCATTAAAATGAAAAATTAAATCTTTTGGCTTTGGAGTGCACAAACACCTATATGACTCCTGTGTATGTTCCAGGAGTAAGAATATAAGAAAAGATGTACTGCATAGAATCAAATGTTCAGTTAGGAGCAGTGAGGCTAGCACTCTGTTTCCAGCAGTGACCAGTGGCAGGTGCCTAAAGTATAATACTGGAAAGGGGCAGTATTTAGCAATACTGGTAGCGACGCAATGGTAGGTCATTACTGAACTGCTACACATGGACAGCAGATTCCAATTCTAGTATATTCTGACTGGCAAACTAGAAAATGGAAACTGCTGGCTAAAGCTGGGTAAGGACTAATACATATTTTTTACAGGGCACATCCTTCTTACTGGTCTCTGAATAGTAGTTTTACATAGTTCAACATTGTGTCATTTCAAAGAATTAGCATTAAAAGCATAAGAAAATGTTTTGCTATCAGAGTGAGGCACATTTCTTTCTTCAGTGCTTGTAGAGAACAACAGATTTTTATTAATTATTTACAAACCATTTATGAGCCAGGATTTGCAAGCCTTAAATGGTTAGAAAATACCATTAAACAACTTCTTTTAATCCTTCTGATATTTTCAAGGGATGGACAGTACAGACAGACACATGCAAGGTGTTTTTTTTCTCATAATGTCCTTCAGTTCTTGTGAATTGATCTAACTTCAGAATGAGAAGATCAGAGATTCACTGAAAAAAAATGCAAGTGATTATTTTGTCTCTCACCTTATCTGTACATTTACTAACTGGCAGAATATATCTTGAAGGCTGTTTGTTGTTGATAGAAAACAAACAGTGTAATAACAAAAAATAAATGCCGATTTTAATTTTAGGATTGATTGCATCCTGACAAAATGTACCAAAAGCTTTTTTCTCTTGACCCACCATGATGTTCCAAGAGTGCAAGGTGCATGCAACTAGTTATTATTCCTTGTAGTAAGGAGATAATCTGCAGAACATATATTACTATCTGAGTTCCATCTACAGACTCTGAGAATCTCAAAGGCATTTTTCAGAGGCACGAAGGCAGCACTGAGAGAAACTTTAACACAACATAAGGAGTGATGTCTGCTCATTACCTCTGAACAGTTATGTGTGTGTTAAAACAAATCAAATAAAAAGTATTCATATCCAGGTTTCCACAGAAAAATCAACCAAAGCTTCATAGAATCATTGAAAAACTAAGACTGGAAGAGACCTCTGTATCCTTCAAGCTCCTGTTCAAGGTCAGAATTGTTTCAAAATTGATAAGGCATTGGGCTACCCTTCAGGCACTGGAAAGCTGCTGCTAGATTCTTCCTCATGCAATGTTTATTTGCATTTGATAGACACAATTTCCTCATCATCTCTTTATGTCATGGAATTGAGGGGCTCCAGACCCCAGGCTATCTCCCCACTTTGTTGATCCTTCTTCATAACTGTGGACACAATACTCTAGATGTGATGTCAGAAGTGCCAAACAGAGGGAAATAATAATTTTCCTTGCCCTGCTGTTTACACTATAGCCAATATAGTGCTGGATGTCATTGGCCTTTGTTGCTGGTAAGACACACTACTGTCCAATCCTGTCTACCAGGATTGCCTAGTCCTTTTCTTTAAGGCTGCTTTTTAGCCAATAAGTCTCCATTCCAAAATGTTACACCGAATTAATCCATTTCAGGTGTAGGACTTAACATGTGCCTTTGAACTGAAGTTCCTGACAGCACATGCTTTCATCTTTTTGAGAGCCCTTTCATGACAACCCTTCCCTTTAGTGTATCAACTGTTCTGTGCGGTTTAGTGTCTTGAAGACTTGGTAATAATGTGCTTTGTCCAACAGTCTAGATCATCAGTGAAAGTGTTAAACACTACCAGCCCTTGAGGAATGGCAGTCATAACTGGTAACCAGTTACTGTTTGAACTACCCTTTAGGCAATGGTCCACTGTATTTTACCTGTTATGTAGGTTACCCATTCTGTCCACATTTTGACAGACTGTCTGCAAGTTTACTATGAGAGAATATGTCAACAGCCTGGCTAGAGCCAAGATAAATAGTGTCTACTGCTCTGCCCTT
The DNA here is from genome assembly GCF_000696875.1 of Nestor notabilis. NCBI lineage: Eukaryota > Metazoa > Chordata > Aves > Psittaciformes > Psittacidae > Nestor > Nestor notabilis. The sequence goes on along the minus strand of NW_009925818.1, from coordinate 4,486 downwards.
GTCTCCTGAGTCAGTCGCTTCAACTCAGAGATCTTCCCTTTGTAAATCCACATGGGTTGTTTTGTATCATTTTTTGTCCTTTGAGTGCCTGAAATGGCTTCTGTAAAGACTTATTCCATGTTATTCCCAGGACTGATGTGAGTCCATGGATTTTCTTTCTGGAAAAAGGAAATTCTTTATTATCTTCTTGCCTTCTGAGGATGGGCATGAAGTCTGCTTTTTCCCAGTCATTGAGGACATCCCATAATCACTACAGCCTTTCACAGACGATATAGATGAACTTTACAATGATGTCAGCCAGAACCCCCAACTGTCTCAGATGCACCCTGCATCTCAAGCTCTTGTATGACTGTCGTGGTTTAAGCCCAGCCGGCAACTTGGAACCACGCAGCCGCTCGCTCACTCCCCCCCTTTTCCTTCCTCCCAATGACTCTTGCTTATTTTCATGTATTGCCTAGTTCTAATTTCCTTTATTATGGTTCTCCAAATATTGTGCAGTACTTCTGTTCCCTGGATTTCTCGAAGCCAAGTAAAACAATGATACCTATATATCTCAAACAGAGACTAACAAACACTTGAAAATATCAAATTTTGCCTCTATTTTTTTTTAAAATCATCCACTTAATCAGAAAATAGTATTTACAGCATGATCATAGAATCATAGAATAGTTATGGTTGGAAAGGACCTTAAGATCATCTAGTTCCAACCCCCCTGCCATGAGCAGGGACACCACACACTAAACTATGTCACCCAAGGCTCTGGCCAGCCTGGCCTTGAACACCTCCAGGGTTGGAGCATTCACAACTTCCTTGGGCAACCCATTCCAGTGCCTCACCACCCTCACTGTGAAGAACTTCTTCCTTAGAACTAACCCAAACTTCCCCTGGTTAAGTTTAAAGCCATTCCCCCTTGTCCTACCACTACAGTCCCTAATGAGGAGTCCCGCTCCAGCATCCTTGTAGGCCCCCTTCAGATACTGGAAGGCTGCTCTGAGGTCTCCACGCAGCCTTCTCTTCTCCAGGCTGAATAGCCCCAACTTTCTCAGCCTGTCTTCATACGAGAGGTGCTCCAGTCCTCTTATCATCCTCGTGGCCCTCCTCTGGACTTGCTCCAACAGCTCCATGTCCTTTTTATGTTAAGGACACCAGACCTGAACACAATACTCCAAGTGAGGTCTCACAAGAGCAGAGTAGAGGGACAGGATCACCTCCCTTGATGTTAAATACTACAGCATGACAGTGCAGAAGTAGTGCATTAGCCTATGAAAGTGCAATGGATTTTCTTCTATCCTTGTCCAGCACACACTGCCAGAGGAATGAAATCTTGTCTCCTGTGACTTGAAAATAGATCAGTTTTATGCTTAACTGCAGTCTACACACACACACAATTCCTAGAATAATTATTCTAATAAATCTACCCTTCATTAATAAGTGATGAAAGTTGCTTTCATATTATATGTGATATAACTCTTTCCTGAAAGTAAATACAACCTTTCCCTCCCTGTTGCCTTCTTGTATCTATGTTGCCAGTAAACTGATCTGAAACTGTGACAGGATGATGTTAGTACAAGTTGTAGATTTGTAGAATGAATGAAGGCAGGTTTTAACTAATCTATATGGACTTGAATGTCTTTGTTCTTCTTGTTATTGCTGTTGGTTTTTACTCATACATTCTGTAAGCAATTCGAAATTCTATAGTCATCTGTAAATCCCACAAAAATCCTTCACAAGTTCATTCAGAGAAGACAGACACGGGGGGGG
>NW_009925818.1:0-2707 GCF_000696875.1 Nestor notabilis | reverse complement strand
GGGGTGTGGAAATCCTAAGAATTCCTAAAGTTCATACCTCATTATATTATCTGGAAAGGATTTTTTTCTTTTTCATTTTATTTTAAGATGTTTTTACCAATAGGGCAGCTATCACAGTTATTTAATTATCTAACATTTCTGCATCAGCAAGTTTTTCCTAGTTTTCAGCCAATGTTTAGTTTTCATTGTTTCATTTACTTGTTACTAGGTCCACCACATAAATCATCAAATAAACTGAGCTCCTCTCCTCCTTAGAAACATAGAGACATTCGTATGTGTTAAATATCAATTGACTGATGTTAGACTGAATGTTAGTTCTTCTCTCTAAATTCAACCTATCTCCTCCTACGTTTTTCTCCCAATTTTTTTCCTAGTAGGCCATATGTATTAAAAGGTATTTAACTAAAGATACTCAACAGTTTCTAGAGGGACAAAAGTTCACAAATCCGGTGAACCACGAGGTTAATTTAAAGTCTTTGTGTCCTTCATAGTTCAATGTGTATCTCTTTGAAGTATCATAAGCACCATCAAAAAAGCTTTCTGTTAACACCCTATTTGCTGGTCTGTGTATTTGCTTTTTACATTTTCCTGTGTTTTTGAAAGGAATTCTTTTTGACAACTTACTCATCAGGATGATTAGCAGCACATATGAAGCAGTAGCAAACCACCAGCTCTTAACTTTTATTAAGAAAATAAATTACCCTAGAAGATAGGTTAGCGTATACTGATAGAAAACATCAATCATAGTTTGTTCAAGGGAGGACAAAGTGGAGTATTTTGTGATGAGGAGAAATGGAGGTTGAGAAGATTTGTTTGATGCTTCTAGGAAGAGAACTGAATATAGTTATAGCCAAGATCTGTGAATTATCTGAGTTTCCTACTCCACTGGTTCCAGAGGGAAAAAGAAGAAATGAAGGAGAGAAAAGTCAAGGTTCCACAAAATGCCAATACCAGAGTTCACCCTATAAACCACTGTGAATTGTAATTGCAACGTAAGAGTCCAGTACACAGATCTTCCACTTGGTGAGTATTTCTGGAAGGAATTAATAATTCGAATTGTTTCTGCTCTGAGATGCATCTTTGCGTGTGCATTCCACCTCCCTTAACCTAACCATTTTACCAGGAGTAAAAAAATCTTTTGGTTTCACAAGTTTATTGTCCCATCATTCAGTGAATTTGGTGGGTCTCCATTCTGACTTACTTTTTGCAAACAACTGTACTGGATTTGCATCATCTATCAAACTGTGCTGAGGACAGCAACTGCATGGGCCAAGAAAACTAACAAAACTTGTATGTTCCCCACAGATCAGGACTGAGTCATGATGATGAGACAATATGTATAAGAAGTTAGCTTTGCTGTTTCATTATAGATATACTCTGAATTTAATTTTCCAAGTATCAGTCTGCACCTCCCTGTACTATTAATGTCACAAAAGTCTTTGGAGATAAATATTATTGCCTCATGCACTTTTATATGCAAAACTCATTTGTTATAAAATATCATATGAGACATTCCACAAAACTAGACATATTAAATGGTTCAGTGATCCTTGTGGAAAATTTCTAGCAAGATCCTGAATTGTTAAAGATTTAATTTTATCAGCTATAAGGCTATTTCATTTTTTAATCTTGCAGGAAATGTTATTTTAGAAACAGGAAGGTTTATATACATCAAAGCTATGGTTCCACCTTTTCTAGTGAGATCAGAAATGTCCTTTTTGTTTCCAGATGTCTTTCAGATAATCACAGTGTACTTTCCTTGCCTAGTGTTTGTAAAATTGCTGATGGAAACTTGATATTTAAAAAATTGTATCCAGAATGACAAGCTGGCTTTGAATATGTTTTGTTTCATCAACGTTCACTGAGAGACAGGAAGGACAAGTCTTTACACAAATGCAGCAGTTCAGGAGAATGGATAAAAGGAGAGGAATGGAAAAAGAAGGAATTTCTAGTGTGCTGTGAATACAGACAGAGCTCACCTTCCTTTCTTGTCAAATAGAGTAGAATAAGAAATAATTGGCTTACTTTCTATGAGAAAAAAAGACATGCTCAATGTCAAGAAATTCTCACAAGCCTAGGAATGGTTAGATAATGGAGGCAGCTGCTGTGGAATGCTGCAGAATCAATATTATTGGAAAAGTTCAAAGTAACATTTAACACTCTTCTATCTTTGATGGATCAGGAGAAATCAAACTGCTTCTGCCCATCTGGGGATTGAATACTAATAATATCATCAGTTTTCAAATGCTAAGGATAGAAACAGTACAATACAGACAAGCAATGATCATCTTTCCTCAGAAAACCTCTGAGTGTCCAATTTGCGGGCAGTGCCAAGAAGCCTGACTTAATGCACAGAGTTCCTGCCAAAATGTGCTGAGCTCAGGGCAGTATGATGGAAAAGAGGCCAGAAGATGAAGGGTCAAACTACAGGTAACAATATGTAACAAAAGCAGCATGGGACATGGAGAAGAAAGAGAAAAGAGAAAACAAGAGTGCATGGTACAAGACACTGTTGTTTTACTGTGGTTCATATTCATTTCTGGATCATTTGGCTTGTTCTTGAACACTTTTTATATTGATATGGTGCGATATCACAACTAGAGAAGGCCTTAAACAGCATCTGGAAGTAGTGAATTTTCGAGAAAAATGTTGCATACTTGGGTGGGGATAGGGTTCACTCAAATCATAGAATCATAGAATAGTTAGG
>NW_009925817.1:0-3451 GCF_000696875.1 Nestor notabilis | reverse complement strand
AGAAGGACTTGGGAGTGGTGGTTGATGAGAACCTGGACATGAGCCAGCCTCAGTGTGCACTTGCAGCCCAGAAACCAACCGTATCCTGGGCTGCATCAAAAGAAGCATGACCAGCAGGTCAAAGGAGGTGATCCTGCCTCTCTACTCTGCTCTCGTCAGACCTCACTTGGAGTACTGTGTACAGGTCTGGTGTCCTCAACATAAGAGGGACATGGAGCTGTTGGAGCAAGTCCAGAGGAGGGCCACGAGGATGATAAGAGGACTGGAGCACCTCCCTTATGGAAGACAGGCTGAGAAAGTTGGGGCTGTTCAGCCTGGAGAAGAGAAGGCTGTGTGGAGACCTTATAGCAGCCTTCCAGTATCTGAAGGGGACCTACAAGGATGCTGGGGAGGGACTCTTCATTGGGGACTGTAGTGGTAGGACAAGGGGTAACGGCTTTAAACTTAAACAGGGGAACTTTAGATTAGATCTAAAGAAGAAGTTCTTTACAGTGAGGGTGGTGAGGCACTGGAATGGGTTGCCCAAGGAAGTTGTGAATGCTCCAAACCTGCCAGTGTTCAAGGGCAGGTTGGACAGAGCCTTGGGTGACATAGTTTAGTGTGTGGTGTCCCTGCCCATTGCAGGGGGGTTGGAACTAGATGATCTTAAGATCCTTTCCAACCCTACCTATTCTATGATTCTATGATTCTTGATGATTCAAATCTTGACTGCAATTGCCCATACATAAATGTTATTCATTCCTGAAAGCAGCAATGCTACCCTATTTTGACTTTCTATAAAAAATTTTAACAGACATTTATTTCCTCTCTATCCCCAGTATTATTAATACACTATTTAGCAGAGCAGTTGCCTATATCGGGAGAGGTTATTTGACAAAAGGTTGTAGGCAGAAGCAAGCTGTTTGGACCCTGTCATCAACAGAGATCAAATTATAGTCAAGTTGTGTATTGTAGTGTGTGTATTGTACAATATTTATAGAAGGAGTGGAAAAGAAGATATGAGGTTTTAAAAATCTGACCTCCTCAAGAAGATTGCTATGAATAAGGACTAAAAATAATTTGAATATCCATAAAAAAACAAATAAACAAACAAAATATCATTTAATGCCTCAGAGGAACGTTTTCTAACTCTGTTTTGCATGTTCTTATTGGTCAGCAAAAAGAAAAATTAAGCCTAAATTGAAATATTAGCAATTGAAAAAACAAAATATAGAAAAAATATTAAGTCAAAACCCAAAAAAAAACCAGCCCTGTTATGAAAATCCAGACAAACTAAAACCTACCGTTCCCCAATTTAAACCCATTGTAGAGTGATGTGCTAACTATATAGTAACTAGACGTTATGTTTATAAAAAAATAAAGAGGGTTTAGGTACCTAAATGTAGATTAATTACAGAAAAACGAATTATTCATTAAAATTATTTATTAAAAACTGATATTTCTGCATTTTCTAAAGGCTCAGTGTAGCTTACATGGTTAATATTTCAGGAATGCTGGATTACATATGTAAGCTGAATGTTTGATACCATTTAAATGAAAAAGATTTTTAAAGTAAATTCACATTTCCTTATTCATTTTTCACTACTACAATTACCTCTAAAATATGAGCCAGATAAGAGAGAGCAAGAATATAACAGAATCTATTTTTAGATAGATAGAACAAACAATTATAAAAATTTAAATCCTATGTCTTTGCTAAGTCGATTAAACATCCAGTATATATTTTCAATTTACCATGCTCTTTTGACGCCAAATAAATTTCAGACTTATCATAGCACTTTTTATCATGGGAACATCTACTTATCTTGCAGTATAATATAACCAAATAAAATTATATTTTCTTCTAAATTGCCTACAGAAACGGATAGCTTAATATGAATATCCCATTGCCAATTAAATAGGTAATACAAGACCAAAACACCAGATATTTCTTGATAATAAGGACCCTCAAGAATTTTCCAGGTCATTTGTGACACTCAGTACTTTTCTTATCAAACAAACAGGGAATCTATTTCACACAAATTGATTGACACTCCTCAAAGGGGAGATACTGACTTTTATTAGCCTCTTTTTGCTTTTAGCTTTTTCTTTCACTCTCAAAGTCTTCAAATAAATTGTCTCAATTGACACACACATAAAGAAATAAAACTACTTTGCCTTGTGATAAAGCCTTTGCTACAAACAACAATATTCACTGCATTCATACTGTGGAAACTCTAACAGAGGAATAATCCACATTGAAGTACTAATTTCACACTGCCCAGAAAAATTGAAAAATACAAATGACAAATATAAAAGGAAATACAGTGAAAAAATGCAGTGGCCAAAGAAAGCCCTTATTAGAGATCTACAAAGTTTTCAATACCATTTTCAGTTTCCTCCTAACATAGAAAAAAAAGCTGATAATTTTTTTTCCCTCCAAAACATGTAGTTTAGTGGAAGTGTTTATAAGCATTAAAGAACTAAAGAAGCTACTTTCAAGTAGCTGTTCTTAATCTGCATTTGTCTCATTGTTTCTGCCATTTTTATGGTCCAGTGTGCACATGTGATTGGCAACGAGAGCATTGCTTATGCTTTCTGGCCATATAGAATCACCTCCTTAAAAATGGAAAGGATAAAAAAGGGTTAATCTATTCTAATGGTAATTAGGCTACTGAGTAGTTTAAAAACAAATGTCAGATGTGTAAGGACCAGATTTTTATATTTTTCCTGATAGAAAAACCCATCTTTATTTCAGTGGTCATTTCACTGTCACTCTCTACCAAGGGTGATGTTACTCAATATGAAAAAATGTTAAAACTGCTCAAATGAGTCTGCGAATGAATGAAAATATTTGGGATAATTTTTTGGTTTGTTTAGAGTATATCTGTTTTTTTCCTATATATATTAAACCTTACACCCTATGTTTTAGTTGGAATGAATGTAATGGTAGGAAAGAAAACCCAAAGCTAGTTATCTTTCACTAATTAAAACAAGGAAAAATGTCAGAATGTGACAGGAAGAAACCTTGGGCAATGTGTGACAGGAACTATAAACTGAGGTATTTCTTGCTGTTTATTGTACCAGTTTGAAGGCTTTCCCTGTCACTGTAAGAATCTGATAAAACTCTGAGAATATGACTGCAGAAGAGGTGACTCAGTGCCTTGACGAGTCTTGGGTTAAGAGCTTACACTCAGATCAAGTTACCTTCACTCCTAGCACCTCCTGGAATGAGAAAGTTCCAAGAGGAAACCTGAGGAGAGGAAATGCATTTCAAAACATAAAATCTTAGTCTAATTCATGAGTAAACTCCCTTTTCTCTCTCATTTTTTTTTTTTCCTTTGGGCTAGAGAAATGGAAGACATAACACTGACACTCTGCTAAAAATATGTAGGTTCTGTGACACAAAAAATAATATCTGATGATTCTTATGCTGTTATTTCATAGAATCATAGAAACATAGAATAGTTAG
>NW_009925816.1:6991-11821 GCF_000696875.1 Nestor notabilis | reverse complement strand
AGAGGCAGGAAGGGATGTGGTAACCAAAAAAGGCTGGAGGAAATGAGAGGCTTGACCAAGTGCCGCTGTTTTGGGGTGAGCACGAGCACCAGCCCTGGTTATGCAAGCAGCAGGACAGAGGTTTCCGGTGCTCTTTGCAGGGGAGGTGGAGCCGCTGGGCACAGAGGTCCACCTCCCCCCGCAGACCTTTCCACCACGGTTTGCTGCTCAGTTCATTATCTTGCGGTTAGAAACAATACAGGAAGGATGTAGGTGTTTGCGAGAAGAAAGAGAGAGAGGAGGGGGAATGGGGGAGCTCTCGCCAGGCGCTGCCGGGCTGCTCGGCCGCTGTCACTTGCTGGGAACTGCTCACCCACACCACTATTAAAGGTGATGCAATTAACCTGGGGGAGAACAGGGCAGAACGTGTCGAGTTGTAATGGTGGGACTTGATGATCTTAAACGTCTTTTCCAACCTGGTTGATTCTGTGATTCTGTGAGCTCCCACCAGAGCTGGGCTGGGAGTGACAAAGATACTCCCATGAGTACCCTCAACCATGGGTGATGGGTATCCTCCATGACAGCCCAAGCCAGTTCCCTTAAACATCAGAAGGAAGTTGTTGATGGGGGATGAACTGGGAATGCAGCAAAACCAGGAAGAAAATGAGGAATTAGACTGGGAGCAGGATGAGGTATAGGCAGCCCCCAGCCAACAACCCAAGCACTGTAGGAGGCCCAGCAGTGTGCAGAGTCCAGGTGCTGAGGGTCAGCCCTATGGATTTGCCATGAAACACTTGATAGGTGAAGGGATGGAGCTTGCTAATACAGCCTACAGAGGTACCAGTGAATTATGTCTGCAAAGCAGAGTGAGAAACAGAGAGGTGTGAGCTGCTTCTCACCTGGTAACAGTGAACACTGCAGGAACAGCAGCGAGTGGGTCTGCATCAGGTCAAACTCTGTCTTTTCACTTCCTAATAAAGCAGAGTAAAACCAAATATTTGTGAAAAATTTCTCATATTTCCCCTTAACAAGAAGCCCCACCAGAGCAGCGTTATTTTGCAAATGATGCTTCACTTTGGATAAATATTGGGTTGCTTTTTGGAAAGATATCCTCATCTTCAAGAGTATTTTATTGCATCGGTATTATGTTACTGTTGCATCTGAAGTTGGGCTTACAGCAAGACAGCAGCAAATGATCAAAATGGGATTTATCTTTCCAAGAGGAACCCCTCCGGGCCACACAGGACACTGAGGCTGATCTCCACAGTGCTGGGCACCCCATACAGTGACATCCACCTCCTGCGCCTGGAGAGCCTGAGGTCTGGTATGGTTTCCCTGCAGGGTTTTATCCCAACACAGTGCTGTGGTCCAACCACCCAGCCCTTGAACACCCAGCAGCTCATCTCTGCTTCAGGGGCCTGGGCACTGTGTCCCCATCCTGCAGGATGGACCCTGGTGCTGGAAGGGAGCTGGCAGCTCTCCGGGGTGGGATTTGAAAGGTGTATGGCTGCACCAGTGACAAGAAAGCTGTTCTCTGGAGCAGTGTTATCTCATCTATTTTGCAAATACAAATGTGATAGAAATCTGCAAAATAAGGAATATGCATTAACTTCTGAAAAGTTTTGACTACATATCATTATCTGTAATTTCACTGCTTTGATTTGCATATTCATAAAAGAAACATACAGCATGGATGTGTCAAAGGCTTTCAGATGAACACGAACAAAACCAGCAGACTTGCAAGCTCAGTTCTGAAGTAATTGCTAAGACGCCTGCACTCGCCTTGATGTCAGTGGGAGATGTTGTACCTGAGCATGCAAAGCCCTTCCCAGGTCCTGCTCTGGTTTGCTCAGTTTTGAGGCTGGGAGCAAGCACTTTAGCTGGGTGATGCGCCTTTAGGGCAGGAAAAGCAACACAGTTGTCTGACACACATGGTCCACAAGCACCAGCAGGACAGCCTGGTGGGTTTCCAGCCCACATGCTGCTATCTGGGCAATCCCAGCTCCGGCAGCACTGAGCTTCCACCACCAAGTGAGGTGACATGATCAGAGATGCTGGGTAGATGGGCTTCACCCTGGTGAGCTGTAGGTGCTCAGACTGTGAATGTCCCATCCCACCTCTATTGGCACTTTCAGAGTGTTGTGCAGCCCTTATTTTTGACCCAAACAGGCAAACCTGAGGCTGTGTCTCTGCAGGCAGCCGGGGAGGCGGCAGCATCTGCAGCACAGCTCATAGCAGGGGGATAAAAAGTGTGAGTGACTTGGCTTTTAACTTATTTCCATGCTTGTAAGCTGTTGAGTAGCTGAAGCAACTACAACTGCCACTGTACTGAGCCACCCTGTGCTGTTACTTTCAGCATCACAGTGATGTTACTCCAGTACTACTGGTTCATTTGTGATCCATATCCAAGTCTCTCCATCTTTACAACACACCTGAACCAAACCCTTTCCTTCCTTTTCCTTACCCTCTCCTTTTACAGAGGAAGAGCTCACCCAAGATGGGGTCCCATGTTTCTGCCCATGCCCTGAGGAGAAGCAGCACCCACTGTGTTTGGGTGTCCCTGGGCTCTGCGGGTACCAGGATCCCCCCCACCTGCCTGCACCTTGCTCTGACAGCACTCTGTGGTGCAGAGCTTGTCAGGATGCTTGGAAAACGCCGCTTGCTGTTGAGGGAAAGCAGGAGTGGCAGCAGGGAAAGGGGAAAATGTTATTGTTCAATTTCCCTTTGACATTTTTCAGGTGGGGAGCAGCAGGTTTTTTAACAACAGAGAGCAAAGCAGAGCTGACAGGCTCCAATACAACCTGTTCGTCAACGCTGTTTCGGGTGGAGAGTGTGAACTTTTGGTTACAGAGATAAAATGTTTTGCTTTTGAAAGCTTAACCCTTCTCCTCCCTCAGCGACCAGGAAGTTGAGCATTTGGGCAGAATTTTACAGACACATTTGGCACTGGAAGACACCCTTTTGCTGAAAAGGCACCTGTGCTGCTCACTGGCCACTGGCCGTGATGTGCTGAGGCAGAAAGGATCCTTCTCCAATACCATTGCCATGCTCATGGCCATGTCTCGTGCTCCTCTCAGATGTGAGCCAAGGGAAAATCTGAGGGTCTGGGGGATTTTGAGACCACTGCTGAACATGGCCAAGCGCAGGTGTCTGATGCATGGCCAGCATTGACCCCAGCCAGGGTGTCACCCCAGGGCCAGGACATCCATAGACCAGCACCCCAGTGCAACCTCTCCAGCCACGCTCCCAGACAGCCTTCTGCTGGGGCTACATCAGCATGTTACCTTAATTGCTACAAGCATTGTTTTCTTCCGTCACCAAACAGCTTTTATTATAGGACATAAATACATTTGCCTCATGAGAGACCAAACATAAACTCAATAAGCAAAGAGAAATGATCAGGTGAATACATCATGGCCATAAACATTGCCATGGGCTTGCTGCATTGCTGGTGCTGGGCAGGAAGCTGATGTGGGAAGGAGCTGGTACATGAGGGAACTTTACAGTGGAATGGATGGTTGTCCTCAGAAATGTCCCCATAATACCCCACAGGCACCTGAGACTGGGGGCAAGTGAATAGGGGAAAGGGAGATGGTCAGCCCCAGGCTGACAGCATGAGGCATAATCAGTCCCGCTTTCCTTACCCCACAGAGCAAGGGGAATGGTTTAACTGGAAGTATTTCTTAATCCTTTCTCTCCCCAAAACAACCCACAGTCCATGCCGTTTCAGACCCCAGCCCAGGTAATGGTCATTGTGGTACCCAGCTGCACAGAGGACAGGACGTTCGGTAAGACATCTTCTGAGGTTTTGAGCTGGTGCAAAAGAGCAAGCAGAAAATCCCTAAAAATGGAAATTCCAAACAGATGCGTTTGTGATCAACCAAAGGGTTTTATTGTGTGATTGAATTCCCAACTATTAGCAACAGAGAATTTACAAAACCTCTTCCTTTTATGTTAAGGCCATTCAAAACGAGAAAAGGACATATTTATTTCTGCAAGGGATATATTTATTTCTGATCGGAGACATGCCAATATTGCCAGTTTTTCCCTTTCAACGGGATACAGTGGGACATGTCCCCGTTTTCCACCTCTGCTCCTGCCACCTCGTTCCTTCCAACCCTGGGCCATGCCACAGAGCAGCCACTGGGACACAGAGCAGCACCACCAGCCAAAAGCTCCCTGTAACCCCTTTGGTTTTAAAGAGAAGCCTGAAAATGGAAACACTGTGTGCTCAGAAAGCAAAGCTCAATAGCCAGAACTCGAGGTGTGTGAATCTGAAACCACCCATCCCCTCCTGCTGTACAGAGCAAGTGTCCTCACAAGAGTGAGGCTGCAGGGACCATGTCCTCCATGAGACAGGGTTCGATGTTCTCTTTTCCAGCCTTTACAGTCCTTCCCCACCTCAGCTGCTGGATGGGGCAGAGACAGGGGAAATGCTTTGACTGTCTGAGGAAAGCTTCAACTGGCATTTGGAAATGCTGATGATGCACAAGCAGGTGCTGGTTTAACCGGGATGGGCTATAGTAGGGCGAGGGGAATCAGCCCATTTCTTTGAACAGTGTCCGGTGCCCTGATTGCTCCCATTCCAACCCAGTGCAGCAAAATTTCCCCTTCCTACTATTTAGATCAGAGCCAAATCTTGTGTGTAGGTTGTTTTCTCAATGCATTTTCATGGAAGGGAGAGACTGAGTGGAAACAAGTGTTAGTGCTTGAGCGTTGGGCTTGCAGCTGAATCATCTGTCACCAGAGCATCTCCCATCCTGCAGGCATCCCAGGTATGGAGGGCAGGTCCAGAGCAGGCTCTGGCATCACTTCAGTGAAGGTCCCCCCAGCTCTGCAGCCAGTGGATGG
>NW_009925816.1:2842-6960 GCF_000696875.1 Nestor notabilis | reverse complement strand
GAGCCCCTGGGGAGGGGGGGCGTCTGCCCCGCCCCTGCCACAAAGGCTGAGCTAAACCCACCCCCAAGCACAGGACTGCTGGTCCTTTGGCCTTACAAGGCTTGACATTTTCTTTCCTTTCCTGCAGCTGCAAAGCCCCTCATGTGGCTTGTGTCTGGTTACTGATGTGAAGGCAAAAATAAGCTCACCCTTTGGTTTTAAAGGGAAGCCTGAAAATGGAAACCCTGCGGCTCAGAAAGCGAAGCTGATACCTGGAACTCGAGGTGTGTGATTTTAAAAACAGAATGTTTTTAAACACCAAAGGGTGCCACGAATTGTGGGGTTTGAACACTCAGCAGCGACCCCAGGTACTGAGCTCTATCTGCAACTGCCCCTGCCCTGGGCCTGGAGGGCAGCCCATGGGAAGAGCAGTGGGAAACCCAACCCAGCATGTGCCTGATGCGGTGCAGGGGCAGCCCCTGTATCCTGAGGATGCTCCAGGATGTTGCCCGGAGCCTGGACACATGGAGTCCTTGTGGCCAGGGCTGTGCTGACCCGCACAAGCAGGGACACGCTGTGTGCTCTGAAAGCTCACCTGGGACTTTCCCTTTACCCACAGCAAGAAGCAGCCTGGGAAGGGCTGGGGCAGGCCCTGGGCTTTGCAGTGATGTGGTGAGGTGTGCCCAGGCTCCCTCGGGCTGCATTGGGCCACAGCGGTCCAGCTAAAACCCCCGTGTGCAGCCAGGGGAAGCAGCCATTCCCATGGGGAACCCACCAGGTGCCTTCTGATGGGAACAACTCCACTTCAGAGCCTTTTTCCTACTCAGTGGGACAGGCTGAGATCATCTTTCCCGATACCAGTTGGTTTTGTCCCTCTTTGTTCACTCCTCCCTGACCCACCTTGATCCTTTCACCTCCTTTGGCTCTTCCCCCAAACATCCCGTAAGTCCTGGACATTCCCACGTTCTCTCATTTGGCCCCAAAATCCCACCCATGAGCAGCTCCTCCATGGGATCCCACAGTGACAGGGACAGTGGCTTCCCCATCACCCCTAGTAGCCCAACGGTGCAAGGTGCCACATCCAGCGTTGCTCCTCTGACTCCAGTCACTGCACCCATTTTAGCCATCAGCCTGTTTTCCTTACGAACAGTCACACTTCACTTTTTGGAGTTACTCATTCTCTCGGAGTTACTTCCAGAGTTTCACATTAAAAGCTCCATAGTGCTGACAAGGAGTCACAAGTATTTCCTAACCACCAAATTCCCACACTGGAACACTGTGGTCAGATCTACCTCGATGTGATATTGCAGTAACAAGCATGAGCTGCTCCATGGATGGGACCTGCCCTTGACCCAGTATGTGACCACCAGGGATTGGAAAGTGGCACCAGCAGAACACTGACCTCTTCCCTATGGGCACATCCTCAAGGACTATCAAGACATAGGTAAGTTCTTTATGTGTATCTCCATCCACCCCTGCAAGCCATAGGCTTGAACAATCAGTGCTCCTCACTCCTGCCTGAAACCGGTATTAATATGTGCACTTTTCAACTCTTCCTGCAGGTCTTTGTGTTCTCTGAAGCTGTTTGACCCACACACATCTCTGGTATTCCAGGCCAGGGCTGCAGCTCCGGCAGCAGAAGGAACTGGCCCAGCTGGCAATGGGAACAATCACAACTGTCATTGTAAAAATAACTTTCCATTTATTCCCCTCTCTGTACAACTCAGATGGGAGTTAAATTGATTTTTTTACCCTGCCTGCATGGCAGAGCACACAGCTCTGGCACTCTGCATCACTGGAAGAAACCTATGGAAATCAGTTAAACAAACACATCTGTGCTCAGAGCCCTGGAAACACAGAGTGAGCATCTCACTGGGGAAACCAGAGTGGTTTGAGAGTCCAGAAACAGGCCTCCCAGCTACCTGGGGACTAAAGAATATCACATATAGAGGTAGCTGTGTAGGGCCTCAGCTTGCGACGTGGACTGAGTGCAAGCCAAGGGCACTGTAGTAACGTTCAGAGTCTTCTGCTTCACATGGTGTTTGGTGCCCCACGCCAGCACAGCCACCCAGGACCAGCATGGCTAAAAGCGGCACAGAGCATCCTGCACAGCCTTTCCCATAGACCACCAGAGGCTGTGTCACAACTGCCATTGCCCTTGCCATCAGCATCACCCCATGATCCTCCTGCTGAGATCTCCTGGGGATGGACAACAAGAGCGAGATGACAGCCCCAACCACCAGCACTGTGTAGTGCCAGTGTAGTTCCATTAGTTCCTGCAGAAACAAGGGGATGGGAAACAGGAGCTGCTTGGCAGGGGTGTGGGCTTGGAAGAGGCTGGAAACTCCATGGAATGACTCTTTGGGTAATACATTTCACTGTCTTTCATCTAAAATCAGATTTGTCTTCCCAGAAGTATCAAACTGCACAGAAAGCATTTGCTCAGGGGAGTGTCATGTTGAGCAAATATGAAAGCCCAGGCCTCACTTGGGCTGTGGGAGGGTTGTAGCAGCCACATGCTGCACCTTCAGCATCTCATTGATGTCGTCCAAGGTGTCCCCAAAGACACATCCTTCCCCTTCCTTGTGCCACCAGTTCTTGCAGAAACAGGCGTCCTGTCTTTCCATCCAGACTCTGCTGGTGCAACATGTCACCATCCCCAAAAGAAGTCCTCAGGCTCCCATGGCCTGTCCTCCCCACCTTGTCCCCTCCCTAGTCTGTAGCATAAACCAAAACTCAGCCTCATTTCTTGCCACAGGAGCTGTGGTCTCATGCCTGATCCAGCACATTTCTGGATCATTTCAAACCCTCAAATATGGACTTCCATTCCCTCCTTGACTGTCACCTGGGTAGGCACCCAGCGACCACCAGACCAGCACCCCTCCAGTATAGCTTATGGATGAAGGCCAGCTGCTGAGTTTAAGTAGAGCTCCTGGGCTCAGGGATGTGGATGGAGGCTCCATGTGGGACTGGTCAGGACCATTAAAACTTATTAGTGTCCTCAGAGGCCTAACAGTCATTTTTGGAAAGGTCAATATATGGAACTGCTCCCATTGCCTTGGGGAATCAAAGGTTTCATCTAATGGTTTATGGACTTTTCAGCTTGGAGAAACATGGTGATGCTCTTCCAGGTGGGTGCTAACCTCATGCTCACTATGCAAAGTGAACATAGTTGGGGAGCAGCAGCTCTGTGCCCCAGGAGCAGGCATCTCCTGTGAGTGGAGGGAAGGAAGGAGAAGGATGATCTGGGTGGCTTCGGTGACAACATGGCCTGGAAGAAGGCACATGAGCTCTGGCTCCAGGGATGGGGCTGCCCAGGGACCGTGCAACACTGGGAGGGCAGGAGTGGTACCCTGAGGTGGATGAACATAGTTGGGGAGCAGCAGCTCTGTGCCCCAGGAGCAGGCATCTCCTGTGAGTGGAGGGAAGGAAGGAGAAGGATGATCTGGGTGGCTTCGGTGACAACATGGCCTGGAAGAAGGCACATGAGCTCTGGCTCCAGGGATGGGGCTGCCCAGGGACCGTGCAACACTGGGAGGGCAGGAGTGGTACCCTGAGGTGGAAACCTGCCCTGGACCTCTAGGAGCCATGCATGCAACAGCAGATGCTTGGAAGAACACAAAATTGCTTCTCTGGGGCCTTTTTTGTGCACTGACTAAATGCTTGTTGGATGAAGAACGTGCTCCCAGAGGTATGTAGCTAATGGACCTCAAGGAGCCACCATCTCTGTGCTGATGGTATATAAAGAAGCTCGACTATTCAACCATCAGAAAAAACATGAACAGAGACTTAATAAAGGTCTCCGTTATATATTTCCAATTGGAAATTGGATATTTCCGTTGTATATTTCCGGTATACAGAATAATAATGAATCTGTACCCTGCCTACAAGACGCATTAATTTAGGTAGACAGCACTCAAGGCTTTAAGAGCTGGTACTGCCGAAGGTGGACAGAGTGAAAGCAAAGGAGAGTAAACAGAGGAGAGATTTCTAAGTGCCCATGACATTTGTTCAAATACTTTATTTCAATCAGCTTAAAAGGGAAACATAAAGTTGAGGTTGCTCCTAGGAAAGGGAATGAAAATGCAAAGCAAGTAATGCACTGAGAGCAATTCAAAGGAAGCTGAGAGGCGGCAGCT
>NW_009925816.1:1261-2788 GCF_000696875.1 Nestor notabilis | reverse complement strand
CTTCCGATGATGTTTTTGTTTCCAAATCCTATCTTTATGTTGTCTTGGCTGTGGAGGAGAAACCACTGCAAGAAACAGGGCCTGAACCATGCTGGGAGCATCTCACCTGCACCAGTTTCACATTTATCTTTGGTAAATACTTGGAGTGGGGGGTCCAAGAAGAATCTGCCCTTCAGGAAAGCATCCAGCATTTAAAGCTCATGTTCAGTTTGGTTTAAAAACACCAAGAACAGTTGCAGGGAAAAAAAAGAGGGAAAAAAAATGGCAAAAACTGAAATACCATCTCAGAAAAGGTGTGAAACTCCACGTCAATGCTAAAAATTCCTCTTTCCCATTCTCCAGCCTCTTCCACGTGAGCCAGGAGCACACTGGGGAGGGGAGCAGTGAGTAATGTCCTATCTGGATGTACTTTACTGGGCAAAACCCTCTGGTGCTGCTCTAAAGCAAGACTTCATGAAACCTGCTCCAATTCCCATCACAACCCCACCACACGCAGCCAGGCAGATGCTGGGTTGACCTGGTGACTCCACGGCATCAAACAGCAGCACCAAGGGGGATATTTAGGTGGATGTGGGGCAAAGCGATGCTTATGGCTTGGTTTCCAAGCAAGGTTGTGATATGCTTTCTTTGAAAATAGAAAACCAGGAAGCTGAACAAGGAGGAAGCTGTTTGTGACCACCTTCACTGCAGTAGGTTGTGTGGTTGAAACATGTATTTGTTCAACAATGTCATTTACTTCCAATAGCAGAAGAAAAAGATGAGACTGAGTTATCACTGGTTTGTATTTGTTTTCTTCTTTTTTACATTCATTAGCTCCCAGGGTTTCTTTTATCTGGGAGCTGCCTCTGATAGCATTCAATACATACAGCATTCCAATGAATATGTAAATATAAGATCTGTATGTGTAAACACACACACATCAATAAAATGGTAATGATGTGTGTATCTATATTTGTGTATATAGAACAGCGAAATTATCTCCAATTTAGTCAACGTCCTTTATATCTCCTATATGCATAATGTTCCTAAGTACATATAGGCTTTGTATTCGTATGAAAATGGCACCTATGAGGAACAGAAATAAAAGACTCAAAAGTGTTTCTGGTGGATAATTCATTCTTAATTCCTTAATTTCTTTTCACTTGCTCCCCAGAGCAGGCAGTGGAAGATACGTAACTGCATGTGTTTAACCTCCTTGTTCAGCTGCTTTCCATGAGGTTTGTGTCAGAGATTCTGGAGTCCATAGAGAGGAGCGAGGATTCTCCTCTGATGATGATGCTTTGGTCCTGATCCAGGGCAAAGTTTGGAATTATAAGAGTGTCGTGGTTTAAGCCCAGACGGTAACTCAGAACCACGCAGCCGCTCGCTCACTCCACCGCTTCTTCCTCCTCCCGCTCCCGGAGGGATGGGGAGGAGAATCAGAGGAATGTAACTCCCACGGGTTGAAATAACAGCTCTCCAGTAACTAAGGTATAATACAAATCACTGCTGCTACCAATAATAATGATAGGAGGAATAACAAGGGGA
>NW_009925816.1:0-909 GCF_000696875.1 Nestor notabilis | reverse complement strand
CACAGGACAAAGTAGGATAAATAAGGTTGCACCAAAGAAGGTAAAAGCTGAGAGGAAGGAAAACATCTCAGGGAGACCTTGAGCTGAGTTTTAATTGAGTACCAGGCTTATGAAGGGAGGCTTATGTGTGCAAAGAACTGGGGTGCCTGGGGCTGCACATAATCTCCCACCAGCCGCCACCTAACTGCATATGCTGGGCCCTTCCCCTTTTCCCAGTTAATCCCAGTTAGCACTGGACCTTCTCTGCCTGTTACAAATGAAAATCAGATGAGAATATTCTCCATCCTTGTTAAAAATCACGAAATTGCCCAAGGTCCAGAATTGTCTCCCAAAGGATGATGCCTTTGGGCCACCACAATCTCTGCTGTCACCTCTGTCCATCTCCTGGGAGGTTCATGTTGGGGCAGGAGGAAAGACCCTCCTGTAAAGGCTGGACCATGGCCTGGGGTATTTTGTAAGCACCAGCAAAAGGAGCTCAAAGAGAGCCCAAAAGGCCAACTGCTGGTCTTGGAAATGGGTACAGGAACCAGGAAAATCAGAGGTATTTGCTCAGATGATGCACAAGCAGCACAAGACCAAAGATCAGGATAAAGTATTACTCCAAGTGGGTGGGTACACCCTGCCCAGGCGGTGCAGGAGCATCCCTGGGGCAGAGCGCCTGGAAGGCGGTTCTGGGCATATGTGAACCTGTGCATTGTCCTGAGCCAGCTCGCAGGTAAAAGCCCTTTGCAGCACCAGCTGCTCTCCGCTATTCCGCTGGCCCAGGCTGCAGGGCATCGCTAGGACGTAGTTTGCAAGGTGTGAAGCCTCAGTTACTCTGCAGGACCTGAAGATTGGACCCAGCCTCAGGAGCGTTCCCCGGGAGGACGCGAACCCGCGGCCCAGAGGCAGACGCGGGTGCTGCGCACG